>NW_024118386.1:0-13054 GCF_003073215.2 Triticum urartu
AGCATGCGTCTAGAGTATTAAGTTCAAGAGAACAGAGTAACACTTTAAGCAAGATGACATGACGTACATGGATAAACTCATGCAATATGATATAAATCCCATCTTGTTATCCTCGATGGCAACAATACAATACGTGCCTTGCTGCCCCTACTGTCACTAGGAAAGGACACCACAAGATCGAACCCAAAGCTAAGCACTTCTCCCATTGCAAGAAAGATCAATCTAGTAGGCCAAACCAAACTGATAATTCGAAGAGACTTGCAAAGATAACCAATCATACATAAAAGAATTCAGAGAAGATTCAAATATTGTTCATAGATAAACTTGATCATAAGCCCACAATTCATCGGTCTCAACAAACACACCGCAAAAGAAGATTACATCGAATAGATCTCCACAAGAGAGGGGGAGAACTTTGTATTGAGATCCAAAAAGAGAGAAGAAGACATCTAGCTAATAACTATGGACCCGTAGGTCTGAAGTAAACTACTCACACTTCATCGGAGAGGCTATGGTGTTGATGTAGAAGCCCTCCGTGATCGATACCCCCTCCGGCGGAGCTCCGGAAAAGGCCCCAAGATGGGATCTCATGGATATAAAAAGTTACGGCGGTGGAATTAGGGTTTTGGCTCCATCTCTGGTAGTTTGGGGCTACGTAGGTATATATAGGAGGAAGGAGTACGTCGGTGAAGCAACGTGGGCCTCACGAGGGTGGAGGGCGCGCCTGGGGAGGGGGGGTGGGTAGGCGCGCCCCCTACCTCGTGCCTTCCTCGTTGGTTGCTTGACGTAGGGTCCAAGTCCTCTGGATCATGTTCGTTCCGAAAATCATGTTCCCGAAGGTTTCATTCCGTTTGGACTCCGTTTGATATTCTTTTTCTGCGAAACCCTAAAATAGGCAAAAAACAGCAATTCTGGGCTGGGCCTTCGGTTAATAGGTTAGTCCCAAAAATAATATAAAAGTGTATATAAGGCCCAATAATGTCCAAAACAGGATATAATATAGCATGGAACAATCAAAAATTATAGATATGTTGGAGACGTATCAGTAAGGTGCTTTGGCGACTCAGATTTGGTGGCTCAACAAGTATCAGGCAAGTGGGATTCCAAGGATCCTCTTATGGCGGCTTATCGCCGCGAAGTTGATGCCATTGCTGGACACTTCAAGGGTTACCAGGTGGAACACATTGATCGCAGAAAGAATGAAGCGGTTGATGCTTTAAGCCGGGTGGGGTCTCAGCGTAAGCCGGTGCCACCTAACACTTTCTTAGATGTTCTGCATAGCCCTTCTGTCAAGTTGCCTACAGAGGAAGACTTGGCTATTCCAGACCCGGAAGCACAATTGATGGCAGCTCTTCACATCATCCCGGATTGGACAGTGTCATATTTGGCTTATATGACCCGGGGTGAGTTGCCTGAGGATGAGACCTTGGCTAGACAGATAACCCGGCGGTGTAAATCAATGACAATTGCCAATGGTGAGTTGCATCATCGCAGTGTCATCGGGGCGTTTCAACGCTGTGTCTCTCCAGAGGAAGGTCAAGAAATTCTTCGTGAGATCCATGAAGGAGATTGTGGCCATCATGCCGGGTCAAAGTCTCTTGTGGCCAAAGCTTTTCGTCATGGTTTTTACTGGCTGATGGCTCATGCTGATGCGGAGGATTTGGTCAGTAGGTGTGATGGTTGTCAGAAATTCGCACGACGGGCGCACGTGCCGGCTCAAGAATTGCGGATGATTCCTATTACTTGGCCGTTTGCAGTCTGGGGGCTCGATATGGTGGGACCTTTCAAAAGATCCAAAGATAAAAAGACACACCTTTTGGTGGCAGTTGACAAATTCATGAAGTGGGTGGAGGCAGAGCCGGTTAGTAAGTGTTATGCAGCCACAATGGTTCAATTCATGAAAAAGGTGACCTTTCATTTTGGCTTTCCACATAGCATTATAACTGACAATGGTACTAATCTGTCCAAGGGTGCTATGGAGGAATTTTGTAAACGTGAGCATATCTGGCTTGATGTTTCATCAGTAGCTCACCCCCAATCCAATGGTCAAGCTGAGAGAGCAAATCAGGAAATCTTGAAAGGTCTCAAGCCCGGGCTTATGGTTCCTTTACAATGGACGCCGGGTTGTTGGGTGGAGGAGTTACCCTCTGTGATATGGAGCATTAATACTACCCCTAATAGATCTATGGGTTATACGCCTTTCTTCATGGTTTATGGAGCGGAGGCAGTCCTACCTAGTGACATCTGTCATGACTCGCCCCGCGTGGCGGCTTACATTGAAGCTGATAACGAACAAGCCCGTCAGGATGCACTTGACCTATTAGATGAAGAGCGTGACTTAGCAGCAGCCCGCTCGGCGATTTACCAACAGGACCTGCGCCGTTATCACACCCGTCGGGTTAAGTCCAGAACCTTCCAGGAAGGTGACTTGGTGCTCCGGCTCATCCAGGACCAAGATGATGCACACAAATTATCCCCACCGTGGGAAGGACCCTTTGTGGCCAGCAGGAACTTGAACAATGGGTCATACTACCTCACCGATGTTCGAGAGCACAAAGACTCACGTAAGTCGGAGGAAGAGACCCGCCCGCCGTGGAATATCGCTCATCTTTGGCCTTACTATACTTGAGCCACGGGCTCTCATAATGTACATACTTTGACGTTGTATATATTATGATAAGTAATAAAGCAGGACCTCTGTCCTTTTCATTCTCAATAATTACATGCCTTTATTATTATACTTTCAAAATGACCAATTAGGGGCTGATTGTGTTCCAATCTAGCTTAATCCTTTGGTTTGGCTCATGATCGTATTCGAATCTAGCTGTTAAACCTTATGATCACTAGGGGGCTTCTTGTTCAAACATAGGTCGTATTCGAACCAAAGAGAACATAGCTGTCGGTACCCTCTTGATCGGCGCAATGCCAAACTCACTAGGGGGCTTCTTGATCATATTCGAATCATAGATTAACCCCTTTTGGGTCCGACTTGGATCATATTCGAATCAGGGTCGTTAAAAACCTCTCAAAGTCATTTGGGGGCTTCCTGTTCAAACATAGGTCGTATTTGAACCAAAGACAACATAGCTGTCGGTACCCTCTTGATCGACGCAGCACCAAAGCCACTGGGGGCTACATGATCGTATTCGAATCCTAGCTTAACCCCTTTGGTCCAGTTTACTGATCGTATTCGAATCAGAAGCCTCCAAATTTTTCTTGGTGTTTGACTTACATTGTTTGAAAGACAATCTTTTGTTTTTCCGTTTTTCTTGTCTAAATCTAAGTGTAAGTATGGTTTCAATATAAACCGGCTTGGTTTTTTGACAATGAATTGCCAGTGTATAACAGTCATCATACATATGGAAGTATTGGCTTCTAAAGATTGGGTTATCACCCTTACTGTTCGGGTCACATAAGCCGGCAGTCCAGATTCAAGAACACAGGTATGATATTGTTGTTTAAACTCATAACAGGCTTATCTATGTTTTTCTTCAATTACAGTCTTTCCAGCCTTAATTATCCTTACATCCAGCCTTCATAATATAGTTATGTTAGGTTCTATGGTTGTGCACTGGGCGTTTTGACCCGTCCGACGATAAACCACCAGGACAATTTTCATATCTTCCGTGCAGGAACATATTCACACAATACTGATATTGTAAAGGATGAAAGGCATATCCTCACATTACGGATAAAAGTGATGTACGAGGCACAATATGCACGATGGCATAAGCACAACATGAAGTTTTAAGCTAGCCTATTACAAGGCACTTGGAGCCCAAAAAGATAATACTGTTTTTTCTCATAAGAAGATGATAAACTAAAGCTGGTTCATTAATCTTGGCCGGGTTGTCTGGATGGTTACTACTCATCCCTCGCCGGTTCATCCTCCTCCACCATTTGGAAACTGGGCTTGGACCAATCAAAGCCATGAAGAGCAACGAACTCAGCCTCATCATCAATTAGGCCAGACAGGTCAATTTCCGGGGCAAAGGTGTGCTGGCGAACCGGCGGGATTAGATCCATCACTTTATACGAAGGAGTCGCCATCTTTTTATTCTCAGCATCAAAACACGGCTGGTACTTATCAATATTGGTTTCTTCACCAAGGGTGGTAGCATGAGGACGAATTTCTTTCACGCAAGCAGCAAAATATTCTTGATCAAAATGAGTCCCGTCTTCCTTAAAACTGGGGTACCCTTTGGATACATCCGCCGGGTCTAGCTCCGGTACCCAGGCTTTGGAGCGGCTTAGAGCAGTTAGGGCTCTGGCTCTCGCACATGAACGCTTGACTTCTTGAAATCTGGCAGGCAAGATGGATAGCTTCTTCAAGGCATCACTCAATAGGTTTGGTCCTTGGTTAACTGGGGAAATAATGGTGAGAGCCTGTTGAGCTCCAGTATACAGTTGCTCTACCAGGGTGTAAACCGCCTTGAGCTTTATCAAGCTGTTTTGACTCAGATTGCTGCTTCGTGGACCTATGAGGTATTTCCAAAAGGTTAAGCAGGCGACTTACATTATGATGGCAAAAATAGAGTTTAAGTAAATAATACAGAGACTCACCGAAGATTGCAGAGACCATCTGAGACACACAGTTCTTTAAACCGGTGAGTTCATCGATAACTTCCTTGAGAGCCACCTCGGCCGTTTTAGCCCGCTGTGTCAGCAAGGTTTTTTCATCGGCCCAAGATTTTTTCTCTACATTAAAACTGGTCTTCAGTTTCTCTGCTTCAGATATGCTCAACTGGAGTTTGGATTCAGTATTCTTTATTTCAGTATCTTGAGCCGCCAACCGGGTTTTCGCATCAGCCAGTTGAGAATGCAAGTCAGTTATGGCGGTCTGCAGACATGCACAGATGTGTCAAGGTTTATTCCAATAGAGATCCTAATGATTAAAGTCCCAAGTGCTTTGCACAACAATACCACTCGGCACTTGGGGGCTAATGTCTGCCAAAGCAATTCTTAAATGCAGAAAAGACTCTTCTAAAAAAGTCCCAAGTGTTTTACAGGTAACAACGCTTGGCACTTGGGGGCTAATGCATGGTATTCAGAAAGTTTTTCTCTCTTGAGCCGGACAACAATATTAGTTTTGACTGGTTCAAGAAAGTTATGAAGTTAAGTACCGGCTCATTCATGATGAATTAAGCCGGCCCTTAGGGACTACAGGTGAAATTATGCTAATCAGATAAATCCGGTTAAACATTTTAAACCGGACTTGGGGAAAATCTAGGTCAGAACATCAACCTATATCACAAGTCTATAGATCATTCAAGTTTATCATAATCAGGAGACTTGGGGGGCTGGCAGAGCATATAAACTAATGAAAGCTGGAGAGCATACCTCATATTTTAGTTGCAGCTGTTTGACCATCTCAATTTTAGAGTCACGGCTGGAATGCACGTGACTAAGGTAGCCAGATAGGATGTCACTAATACTCAGGTGAGCATAGTGAGAGATGTCAAACCACACTTTTTGCTTTTCCAAAGCCTCTTGCTTGGCGGAGTGTCTGGCCAGCACAGTTGGATTGCTCGGTTCAACGAATCTACTACCAGTGATTAAAACATCATTGTCATAAGTCACCGGTGGGTTAGCTGAGCTTGATGGTTCAACAGTAGATGGATTGAGAACGGTTTCGTCAACAGACGGCTCAGGAGGATTTGATTGAACGTTGATAGCGAGGTCTTCTAGTGCTTCAGGTTGTCCCGGGGCACGAGTTGGCAGTGCCGGATCAGCGGCTTTCGGATTTTCAGTCGGCTTAGCCACCCTGTCCTTCTTGGGCTTTGCTTGACCACTAAGAAGAATTTTGACAAGTCAGTATAATTACACGGACATGAAGATGCAGAAGAAAGATAACTATCTTCACCCAGGGGCGGTCTTGAAAGCCGGAAGTTGAGTTTGTGAAGAATCACCAGAAGAACGAGAGATCTCCTGCAAAAAGTGAAATCACAGTTAAAAGAGCAAGGAAATAGATTCATTGATAAAGGCAAACGTGAAAGAAACCTCATTCTGGCATTTCCGAGGAGTTTTCGGTAAGCTGGAGGGCAGTTCATTGTCGTCATTGGTCCGAGTCTGACGGCGCGGCTCTCATGCTGCTGTTTTTTCAAAAGAAAACGAGGATCTAAATAAGCCAAGGGGTGTGAAAACCTTACTTTCCGGGTTACCCGTCGAGGTTTCTGCCTTGGCAAAGGTTTTGAATCGGAGGAAATAATTACCTCTTCTTCCACTGCCTACCCGCCCCCTTGTCATCCTGATAATAGTCAGTGTCAATAAGGTTGTTAAAAAGCAGGCCAAGAGAGTCAAGGGCTACCTCTGACTCAGAGGCATCATCCATCTTGAGGAGATCAGAAGCAGTTGGTTTCTTTTTGGATTTTCTGGTTGTCTTCTTGGCGGCTATTGCGGCGGCTCTAGCTTTTTTGGCAGCCTCATGATTGTATTTGGCTTTCCAAAAGTTAGATTTGGCCTGTAGGCAAAGAACATGTTGAAAAATCATGCAAGTACTTAACTACTGAAGAAAAAAGGAGTCAACGGGATTTACCTCTGGTGCCGGGTTAAGTTTGCACAAAGGATTCAATCCTACTTTACTACAGTCTTCATATTTACTGTTTACAAGGGTGGTTGACATTTCAACGATGGCTTGTTCAGTCAGACGCAGAGAGCTATGGCGTAACGGATCGTCTGCTCCTCCGGTGTAATTTTACATTAAGTCAGACCGACAGCTTAGAGGGATGATCCGCCATGCGATCCAACAACGGATCAAGTCAACTCCCGTTAAGCCGTTTCCCAGCAAGGCTTGAACCCTTTTGATGGTTGGGATGAGCTTCTTACGTTCAACGGCAGAAAGCTTATCAGGGAGTGAATATTTAGCGTCGAGACGCTCCGTGTGATAACCCGACATTAGTTTTTCATCAGGTGGCGACGTTTCTTTGCAATAAAACCAAGTTTGGTTCCAATCCTTGGGATCGCTTGGCAAAACTACTAAGGGAAAGACCGCATCCCGTCTACGCTGAATCGAAATTCCACCAAGTTCCAAGCCGGGCCCATTGGTGTATTCATTCTGGCGATTCAAATAGAAATACTCTCTGAAGAGTTCAACAGTAGGTTCTTCTTGAAGATAAACCTTGCAGAGAACTTGGAAATTGCATATATTTGATATGGAATTGGGTCCAAGATCTTGTGGATGAAGCTTGAAAAAGTACATAACATCTCTGAAGAATTTTGAGCCGGGCGGTGAAAACCCCCGGTTCATATGGTCAGTAAAGACGATGACTTCACCATCTTTGGGTTGAGGTCTTTCTTCGGCCGGGTCAGGGGCGCGATAGGACATAATGCTTTTCTCTGGTAAATACCCAATGGTGACAAAATCCTTCAGAGTGTCATCAGTAACTGTGGAAGGGACCCAGTTGTAAATTGTCGTTGTTTTTGGCGGCATGGCGAAAGGACAAGCTAAAAAGGAAGTAATTTGCTGGTTCAAGTTAAGTGGTGGAATCACAAGTTAATGATTGCAATACAGATGGGTAATGGCGGCTTAAATAAGGGCTAATGGTATATGAAGGAAAAATGAGCCGGCATGGTAAGCCGCCATGACTAAAGATATTCAAAAGTTGCCAGTGACAAAAAAATGGTTAAGTACTGAGGTAAACAAGTTTCACAGACTGCATATTTTACTTTGGATCAACGGCTGTTCAGAAAAGAAAAATAAATCTAGACCTAAAAGTCAGTGCAGATCAGTTCATAAGCATGTACAAGATTTTTCTTCCAAGAAAGGGGATCTACTGATATTGAAAGTGGAAATAAAACAGCTACCGCATTAGTTTAACACCGTTTTTAGATCAAAGAGGCTTGCAGTATAACCTGAAGGATGAACTAACGATGAACTCCGACGAACTACGAAGAACACGAAGGAGCTCAAAAACCCTAGTGCGGATCTAAGGTACGAAAAAGCAGAAACTTACAGCTGCAGATCTGTTGAGGAGGGTCGTCGCCGCTGGTCTGGATCGATTCGGGTTAATGCAGCGGCTGACGTTGAAGAGGACGAAGTGCTCTGCGATAGCGGTGGAGCTCGAGTGGCCGAGGGGTTGCGAGAGAAGGAAGAAGAAGAATGAGGAAGACCAGCCGTGCCTATTTATAAGGAGACAAGCGAACAGGCAGGCACGAAAAATGAGGAAGGAAAATGAAAGTTACCCTCGTAGACCGTAAGTGGAAGCGTTATGACAACGCGGTTGATGTAGTCGTACGTCTTCACGATCGACCGATCCTAGTACCGAACTTACGGCACCTCCGCGATCTGCACACGTTCAACTCGGTGATGTCCCGCGAACTCACGATCCAGTAGAGCTTCAAGGGAGAGTTTCATCAGCACGATGGCATGATGACAGTGATGATGATGCTACCGGAACAGGGCTTCACCTAAGCACCGCTACAATATTACCGAGGTGGATTATGGTGGAGGGGGGCACCGTACACGGCTAAAAGATCAATGATCAACTTGTGTGTCCATGGGGTGCCCCTTCCCCCATATATAAAGGAGTGGAGGAGGGGGAGGGCCGGCCCTCTCTATGGCGCGCCCTAGGGGAGTCCTACTCCCTCCGGGAGTAGGATTCCCCCTTCCAAGTAGGAGTAGGAGAAGAAGGAAGGAGGAGAGAGGGAGGAAGGAAAGGCCCCCCTTCCCAATTCGTATTGGGCTTGGGCGGCACGCCTCCCTCTTTTACCTTCCCTCTCCTCTATTCCACTAAGGCCCAATAAGGCCCATATACTTCCCAGGGGGTTCCGGTAACCTCCCGGTACTCCGAAAAATGCCCGAACGACTCGGAACCATTCCGATGTCCAAACATAGGCTTCCAATATATCAATCTTTACATCTCGACCATTCCGAGACTCCTCGTCATATCCGTTATCAAATCCGGGACTCTGAACTACCTTCGGTACATCAAAACACAAAAACTCATAATACCGATCGTCACCAAACGTTAAGCGTGCGGACCCTACGAGTTCGAGAACTATGTAGACATGACCGAGACTCACTTCCGGTCAATAACCAATAGCGGAACCTGGATGCTCATATTGTTTCCTACATATTCTACGAAGATCTTTATCGGTCAAACTGCATAACGGTATACGTTGTTCCCTTTGTCATTGGTATGTTACTTTCCCGAGATTCAATCGTCGGTATCTCAATACCTAGTTCAATCTCGTTACCGACAAGTCTCTTTACTCGTACCGTAATGCTACATCCCGTAACTAACTCATTAGCTACATTAATTGCAAGGCTTATAGTGATGTACATTACCGAGAGGGCCCAGAGATACCTCTCCGACAATCAGAGTGAAAAATCCTAATCTCGATCTATGCCACCTCAACAAGTACCATTGGAGACACCTGTAGAGCACCTTTATAATCACCAGTTACATTGTGACGTTTGGTAGCACACAAAGTGTTCCTCCGGTATTCGGGAGTTGCATGATCTCATAGTCATAGGAACATGTATAGTTATGGAGAAAGCAATAGCAACACTAAACGATCATCGTGCTAAGCTAACGGATGGGTCAAGTCAATCACTCATTCTCTAATGATGTGATCCCGTTAATCAAATGACAAATCATGTCTATGTTAGGAAACATAACCATCATTGATTCAACGAGCTAGTCAAGTAGAGGCAAACTAGTGACACTCTGTTTTTCTATGTATTCACACATGTACTAAGTTTCTGGTTAATACAATTCTAGCATGAATAATAAACATTTATCATGATATAAGGAAATATAAATAACAACTTTATTATTTCCTCTAGGGCATATTTCCTTCAGTCTCCTACTTGCACTAGAGTCAATAATCTAGATTACATTGTAATGATTCTAACACCCATGGAGTCTTGGTGCTGATCATGTTTTGCTCGTGAGAGAGGCTTAGTCAATGGGTCTGCAATATTCAGATCCGTATGTATCTTGCAAATCTCTATGTCTCCCTCCTTGACTTGATCGCGGATGGAATTGAAGCATCTCTTGATGTGCTTGGTTCTCTTGTGAAATATGGATTCCTTTGCCAAGGCAATTGCTCCAGTATTGTGACAAAAGATTTTCATTGGACCCGATGCACTAGGTATGACACCTAGATCGGATATGAACTCCTTCATCCAGACTCCTTCATTTGCTACTCCTGAAGCAGCTATGTATTCCGCTTCACATGTAGATCCTGCCATGATGCTCTGCTTGGAACTGCACCAACTGACAGCTCCACCATTTAATAAAAACACGTATCCAGTTTGTGACTTAGAGTCATCCGGATCAGTGTCAAAGCTTGCATCAACGTAACCGTTTACGACGAGCTCTTTGTCACCTTCATATACGAGAAACATATCCTTAGTCCTTTTTAGGTATTTCAGGATGTTCTTGACCGCTGTCCAGTGATCCACTCCTGGATTACTTTGGTACCTCCCTGCTAAACTTATAGCAAGGCACACATCAGGTCTGGTACACAGCATTGCATACATGATAGAGCCTATGGCTGAAGCATAGGGAACACCTTTCATTTTCTCTCTATCTTCTGCTGTGGTCGGGCATTGAGTCTGACTCAACTTCACACCTTGTAACACAGGTAAGAACCCTTTCTTTTCCTGATCCATTTTGAACTTCTTTAAAACTTTATCAAGGTATGTGCTTTTTGAAAGTCCAATCAAGTGTCTTGATCTATCTCTATAGATCTTGATGCCCAATATATAAGCAGCTTCACCAAGGTCTTTCATTGAAAAATTCTTATTCAAGTATCCTTTTATGCTATTCAGAAATTCAGTATCATTTCCGATCAACAATATGTCATGTACATATAATATCAGAAATTCTACGGAGCTCCCACTCACTTTCTTCTAAATACAGGCTTCTCCAAAAGTCTGTATAAAAACATATGCTTTGATCACACTATCAAAGCGTATATTCCAACTCTGAGAGGCTTGCACCAGTCCATAAATGGATCGTTGGAGCTTGCACACTTTGTTAGCACCTTTTGGATCGACAAAACCTTCTGGTTGCATCATATACAACTCTTCTTTAAGATATCCATTAAGGAATGCAGTTTTGACATCCATTTGCCAAATTTCATAATCACAAAATGCGGCAATTGCTAACATGATTCAGACGGACTTAAGCTTCGCTACTGGTGAGAAAGTCTCATCGTAGTCAACTCCTTGAACTTGTCAAAAACCTTTCACAACAAGTCGAGCTTTGTAGACAGTAATATTACCGTCAGCGTCAGTCTTCTTCTTGAAGATCCATTTATTCTCTATGGCTTGCCGATCATTGGGAACGTCAACCAAGTCCACACTTTGTTCTCATACATGGATCCCGTCTCAGATTTCATGGCTTCAAGCCATTTTGCGGACTCTGGGCTCATCATCGCTTCCTCATAGTTCATGGGCTCGTTATGGTCAAGTAACATGACTTCTAGAACAGGATTACCGTACCACTCTGGTGTGGATCTTACTCTGGTTGACCTATAGGTTCGGTAGTAACTTGATCAGAAGTTTCATGATCATCATCATTAGCTTTCTCACTTACTGGTGTAGGAATCACTGGAACTAATTTCAGTGATGAACTACTTTCCAATAAGGGAGAAGGTACAATTACCTCGTCAAGTTCTAATTTCCTCCCACTCACTTCTTTCGAGAGAAACTCCTTCTCTAGAAAGGATCCATTCTTAGCAACGAATACCTTGCCTTCGGATCTGTGATAGAAGATGTACCCAACAGTCTCCTTTGGGTATCCTATGAAGACACATTTCTTCGATTTGGGTTCGAGCTTATCAGGTTGAAGCTTTTTCACATAAGCATCGCAGCGCTAAACTTTAAGAAACGACAACTTGAGTTTCTTGCCAAACCACAGTTAATAAGGTGTCGTCTCGACGGATTTAGATGGTGCCCTATTTAATGTGAATGCAGCTGTCTCTAAAGCATAACCCCAAAACGATAGCGGTAAATCAGTGAGAGACATCATAGATCGCACCATATCTAGCAAAGTACGATTACGACGTTCAGACACACCATTACGCTGTGGTGTTCCATGTGGCGTGAGTTGCGAAACTATTCTGCATTGTTTCAAATGAAATCCAAACTCATAACTCAAATATTCGCCTCCACGATCAGATCGTAGAAACTTGATTTTCTTGTTACGATGATTTTCCACTTCACTCTGAAATTCTTTGAACTTTTCAAATATTTCAGACTTATGTTTCATTAAGTAGATATATCCATATCTGCTTAAATCATCTGTGAAGGAGATAAAATAACGATATCCGCCGCGAGCTTCAATGTTCATTGGACCACATACATCAGTATGTATGATTTCCAATAACTCTGTTGCTCGCTCCATTGTTCTGGAGAACAGAGTTTTATTCATCTTGCCCATGAGGCATCATTTGCAAGTACCAACTGATTCATAATCAAGTGATTCCAGAAGTCCATCAGAATGGAGTTTCTTCATGTGCTTTACACCAATATGACCTAAACGGCAGTGCCACAAATAAGTTGAACTATCATTATCAACTCTACATCTTTTGGCTTCAATACTATGAACATGTGTATCACTACTATCAAGATTTAGTAAAAATAGACCACTCATCAGGGGTGCATGACCATAAAAGATATTACTCATATAAATAGAACAACCATTATTCTCTGATTTAAATGAATAACCGTCTCGCATCAAACAAGATCCAGATATAATGTTCATGCTCAACGTTGGCACCAAATAACAATTATTTAGGTCTAATACTAATCCCGAAGGTAGATGTAGAGGCAGCATGCCGACGGCGATCACATCGACTTTGGAACCATTTCCCACGCGCATCGTCACCTCGTCCTTAGCCAATCTTCACTTTATCCATAGCCCCTGTTTCGAGTTGCAAATGTTAGCAACTGAACTAGTATAAAACACCCAGGCACTACTGCGAGCATTAGTAAGGTACACATCAATAACATGTATATTAAATATACCTTTCACTTTGCCATCCTTCTTCTCCGCCAAATACTTGGGGCAGTTCCGTTTCCAGTGACCAGTTCCTTTGCAGT
>NW_024118387.1:0-10744 GCF_003073215.2 Triticum urartu
AGGAAAAGCTCAATGAATGGCATGGCATGGATGAGGAAAGTGGACCCCTCAAAATACTAAGGACAAAAAGATTGGCTCAAGTTCAAAGCTCAAGACTCTACATTTTATATTTTAGTGATCCAAGATCACATTGAGTCTATAGGAAAAGCCAATACTATCAAGAGGGGATGAGGTGTTGCTTGATGAGGTTCTTGCTTCATAGTGCTTAGTGATATGCTCCAAAACCCTCAACTACCTTCTCACGTCCACATATGACCTAAACCAAAAGTAAAACTCGGCCCCACTGATTCTTTCTATCCGGCACCACCGAGTTCAGATGTCATAGTCACTGCCACAAACCCTAGGCAAATCGGTTTCATCGATAGGGATCTCGGTCTCACCTAGATGGGATTGTAATCTCTCTGTGTATGTCCATTACCAAAATCGGTCCCACCAAGATTGAGCAATCGGTACTACCGAGATTACAATGCAAACTTTTTGGTTAGCTTATTACCAAAATCGGTCCCACCGAGTTTGTGTAATCGGTCTCACCAAGTTTGCCTGACCAACTCTCTGGTTAGCCTATTACCAAAATCGGTCCCACCGAGTTTGTGTAATCGGTCTCACCGAGATTACGTTATGCCCTACCCCTAACCATATCGGTCCTACCGAGTTGCATCTCAGTCCCACCGAAAATCCTAACGGTTACTAGGTTTGCTAAATCGGTCCGACCGAGTTTCTCAATTCGGTCTCACCGAGATTGGTAAATTGTGTGTAACGGTTAGTTTTTGTGTGGAGGCTATATATACCCCTTCACCCACTCTTCATTCGTGGAGAGAGCCATCAGAACATACCTACACTTCCAATACGCATTTTCTAAGAGAGAACTACCTACTCATATGTTGAGGCCAAGATATTCCATTCCCACCATATGAATCTTGATCTCTAGCCTGCCCCAAGTTGCTTTCCACTCAAATCTTCTTTCCACCAAATCCAAATCCTGTGAGAGAGAGTTGAGTGTTGGGGAGACTATCATTTGAAGCACAAGAGCAAGGAGTTCATCATCAACACACCATTTGTTACTTCTTGGAGAGTGGTGTCTCCTAGATTGGCTAGGTGTCACTTGGGAGCCTCTGACAAGATTGTGGAGTTGAACCAAGGAGTTTGTAAGGGCAAGGAGATCGCCTACTTCGTGAAGATCTACCGCTAGTGAGGCAAGTCCTTCGTGGGCGATGGCCATGATGGGATAGACAAGGTTGCTTCTTCGTGGACCCTTCATGGGTGGAGCCCTCCGTGGACTCGCGCAACCGTTACCCTTCGTGGGTTGAAGTCTCCATCAACGTGGATGTACGATAGCACCACCTATCGGAACCACGACAAAAACATCCGTGTCTCCAATTGCGTTTGAATTCTCCAAACCCTTCCCCTTACATTCTTGCAAGTTGCATGCTTTACTTTCCGCTGCTCATATACTCTTTGCATGCTTGCTTGATATGTATTGTGTTTGTTAAACTTGTGCGAAAACTCCACTTTAACTTAAAGAAATTAAAAACTGTAACTTTTGGTACTTAGTGTCTAATCACCCGCCCTCTAGACACCTCTTCTCGATCCTTTCAGCACCCTCCTCAAGCACAAGCTTCTCTGCGACGAGCCGGTGACCCTCGACGAGCTGCTAATCATAGCAGACAATTACGCCATGACCGACTCCTCCATGAAGGCGGAGATTCAAGTCAATGTGTCGAGCAAGGTGGCCCCTCAAGCTCCTCGGACCCCAGCTGGTGAGGCCAGTCAGCGACATAAACCGAACGACAGCAAGCGTAAGGCCATGCAGCCGGCTCCCACAAGCCGGCAGGTGGCAGCAGTCGAAGATCAACAGCTAGAAGAGCGGCTTCCTCCCAAACGCCAGAAGGACGGCAAGCCCAACTGGTTGCCCACCTTCTTGTACGAATAGACTCTTGATGCACCCTACAAATTCCACAGCGGTGCAAAGCCATCCAAACACACCACTCGGAAGTGCCACTGGCTCACCAGGATCGCTAAGGGTGACGGGCTCCAGTCCCCTCCGCCAGCCGGCCCGCGGCCTCCTCCTCCACAGCAGCCGGCGGCTCGGCCTGTCGGCGCCATACAAGATGATTATCCTGAAGAGCATGGGGCTTATGTTGTGTTTACCAGCGTGGCTGATGACAGGCGCGGCAGACGGCAGCAATGACAAGAAGTAAATGCGGTGGCATCAGGAACCCCGGAATTCATGCATTGGTCTAAGAAGCCCATCAGCTGGAGCCAAGCCGACCACCCGGAGGTGATGCCCAATCCCGGCTCTTATGCTCTGGTGTTGGATGCCACGTTTGCCAGCGAAAGGCGAGCTGCTCGCTTCTCCCGAGTTCTGATAGATGGCGATAGCGGCATCAACATTCTGTACAAATATTCCAAAAATAAGCTCCGTCCGTTTTTATCCCGTTTGGATTCCGTTTGATATGGATATTCTGCGAAACATAAAACATGCAACATACAGGAACTGGCACTGGGCACTGGATCAATATGTTAGTCCCAAAAATAATATAAAAAGTTGCCAAAAGTATATGAAAGTTGTAGAATATTGGCATGGAACAATAAAAAATTATAGATACGACGGAGACGTATCAGGCGGTGACAGCAGGCGGCGGCCGGAGTGGCAACTGTTCGACGATAGTCAGGCAGTCCGTCTGGTTGCTTAAGAACAATTCTGAAGTGGTAAAATTCCAGTTCCGGCGATCTGACCATGTTCATGTGGCGGCGGGCGTTGATGGCGGTTTAAGGCGACGGTGGCATCTTAATCCCTCCCTCCCAACCCTCTATGGTGCAGATTGACAACCCCAACAGCATGCCGGAGGTTGTGGATTCAGGGACTACTATTGACCTACAGTTGGAGTCCTTGGAGCTGGACATCAAGACCCTATGTCAAGATAGAGAGGAAGATCATCAAGAGTTCCAGCAATTCCAGGCAGTTGTCAACAGAAATTTTGCCACTATGCAAAACAATTTTGACAAGATACAAGCAAATTTCACACGCTTACTGTTGGACCCTGAGCCAGAGCAGGTGGAGGAAGCGGAAGAAGGACATGGGAGTGTGCAACCGAAAGAGAACCAGCTGCAATCCCTAATAGTGGCTCCTGGTAGACCGAAGTAGTTACAGGATCCTACTCCTCCCTCGGGTGCAATGCCTGACAAGGGGGCTCCTTTGACAGTTGATACTGCCACTCTTAGAGACCATACATGCAAAGAACTGAATATGGATGGTACTCCTAAAGTACCTTACATGCATCCAAACTATGGGCAGAGAAAAGAAATGGAAAGTGCACAAGCTGTACAGAGAAATGTTGTGCGGTTGGATGAAATACATGAGGAAGAAGGGGCTGATAATTATTACAGAAGAAGAACTGCTCTGACTGTTAAGCCATCTAAATTGAACATTTTTTAATTTGAAGGATAGGATCCTGAGTCTTGGATTCAGAACTTGGAACAGTTTTTTGCTGCTGTCAGAACTCCCATTGAACATAGAACAGAACTGGCCATCTCCTATCTTAAAGGTCCTGTAATTCAGTGGTGGAGATGTACTGGATATGCACCTTCTAATGTGCCATCGCATAAATTCTGCTCTTACCTGTCTGATAGGTTTTCTGTGGAATCAATATGTGATATTGTCAGTAACTTTCATGCTGCACATCAAACAACAATAGTGACTGCCTATGTGGAGCAATTTGAGCAACTGCTCAATGTCACGAGGAGAGAAAATCCTGCTATACCTGATGACTACTATATATGTTTCCAGCTTTGTGTCAGATCTCAGTCCTTACATCAAGAGCCTGGTGGAGTGTTTTGAACCAAAGGATCTCCAAATTGTTGTGTGGTATGCTAGAAGAATGGAAAAATCTCAGCCCTCCACTCGAACCTTACCAAATAAGCAGTATGTTCCTCAACCTAGAAGGCAAATGATATTTGAATAGTCCAAACCACGAGTTCCTAATACAACAACTAATAGAAATGTGGTCATTCAACAAGCTAAGCAAAATCAAGTGTGTTATAAATGTAGGGAACCATGGGTGCCTGGTCATAGGCAGGTGTGCAAGATGAGCCAAAGAGCACAAATCCAAGCTCTACAAGCTCAAGAGGATGAAATTTCTGAAACTATTTTTGTGGCAGATTACGATGATAATGAACTGGACACTACTGAATAGTTAACTGATGAAACCGTGTTGAAAGTATTAATGCATGCTGCAATGGGAATTGGAGCAACTAAAAATACTTTCATATAGACAGTAAAACTGGGTAGTACTATGGCTACAACATGTAGATAGTGGTAGTACTACTACTTTCATCTCTCCTGAAATGGCTAGCAAGTTGGTTGTTACCCCAAGTCCTACACCAAAAACTAAAGTGCTTGTTGCAAGTGGAGGCATACTCTGGAGTGAATTCAAGCAAAGAATTGTCAATATGAAATACAAGGCCATGCCTTTACTGGCAATTTTAGAGTGTTGAAGTTAAAAAGCTATGACATAATCTTAGGGGTGGATTGGTTGAGGAAATATAGCCCCATCCAGTTGGATTTTGTTAAAATGGAAATGAAGATATCTACTACTCCTGGGCAGTTTATTACTTTTGTGGATGAAACTGTACCTCTCACTCGTGTTACTGAAGCTGAAAGTGCTAGTGATCGACTAGAGGGGGTGAATAGGCAATTTTTATGAAAGTCTTCAAAACATGGAAGTTTCGAAGACAAACGATAGGAATAAACCTATTACCATGCAGCGGAAGGTAGACTACACTAAGCAAGCCATAGTCAAGTATTCAATGAAATGAAAGCACAAAGACTAATAGAAGCTAGGCAGTAAAGATCAGGATGGAAGATAGTATGAAGCCAATCAGAACAAGTAGTCACACAATGAAGACAAATAGAAAATGCAAACAAGCAATGAATTCACAAGGACCAATCTGCAAATAAAGAGATGGGAAGGATAGAACCAGTGGCTCGTTGAAGACAATGATTTGTTGGACCACTTCCAGTTGCTGTGACAACTGTGCGTCTGGTTAGGGAGGCTGAGATTCAACTCAGAAGACCGCATCTTCACCTTATTCCCCTTGAGCTAAGGACACCCAGTCCTCGCCCAATTACTCAGATAAGTCTTCAAGGTAGACTTCCAAACCTTCACAGACTTCGTTCACCGACGATCCACAATGACTCTTGGATGCTCAGAACGCGACGCCTAACCGGCTGGAGGATTCACAGTCCTCAAGTGTAATAAGTCTTCAGATCACACAGACAAGAAGACTTAAGTGATGCCTAACACTCTTTGGCTCTGGGTGTTTAGGGCTTTGTCCTCGCAAGGATTTCTCTCTCAAAGGCTTTGAGGTGGGTTGCTCTCAAACAACAAAAGCTGTGCGCTAACTCTGAGCAGCCAACCAATTTATGATGTAGGGGGTGGGCTATTTATAGCCACTAGGCAACCCGACCTGATTTGTCTGAAATGACCCTGGGTCACTAAGGAACTGACACGTATTCCAACAGTCAGATTTCAAACTCACACGGCAACTTTACTTGGGCTACAAGCAAAGCTGACTTATCTAGCTCTGGATAAGATTTGCTCTCATTGTCTTTGCTCGAAGACATAGGATTTGGTTAAGCATCACTTCAATCATTCTGACTGGTTTACTTGGACCCCCACTTAACAGTACGGTGGTTCCTATGACTCAACAAAGAAGAAAAAGAATGACGAAACAACTAAGTCTTCGCGCTCCATAGTCTTCACGCGATGTCTTCTCTTGTCATAGTCTTCAATGTGAATGTCTTCACATACCACCTTTGACTTCAATGTCTTCATACATTTTTAGGGGTCATCTCTGGTAGGAAAACCGAAGCAATGAGGGACTTCTAACTGTGTTATCCTGCAATTCTTACAAACACATTAGTCCCTCAACCAGGTTTGTCGTCAATACTCCAAAACCAACTAGGGGTGGCACTAGATGCACTTACAATCTCCCCCTTTTTGATGATTGATGACAAACTGGTTGAAGTTTTCAACGAGGAATAAAATATGTGAGATTGTAAAGGATAGGGTATTGTCTTCATAAGTGGCAAAGGCTCCCCCTGAAGATGTGCATATAAGTAATTTGCTTTTGGAATGCAAATGCACATGGCAGGTTGTACTTGTGGAGATCCTCTTCAACTTATGATGACAATTCATCATGCATGATTTGATATAGCGAAGATAATGACATGCATAATGAAAAATGGACGTCTGCAAAATGACCATCATCGCACATGCGGAATTTATCATCGCATCATAGAATCTACTACCCCTATAAAAGCACGAGAGGGCGGAGAACCAATTCATCTCATCCATTCAATCAAAGGATCTAACGATCCAAATCATCCCAATGTTTAACATCAAACCACGGTTAGCTCGGCCCACTAATCCCACGATCGACCCCCGTCATCCGTCCCCGGGCTCGAAGAAAAACAAAAACCCCACGCTCTCGCGTCGGTTGCTCCTATCCTCCTCCTCCCGCACGACCTCTCGCCCCTTCCTCCTCCTCCCGCCTCTCCCTCCTCCGCTTGGCACAAGCGAGAGGAAGATCTCCAGCCTACCGGCGGACCTCGCCACGACCGTGGAGGGCGACCGCATCACGGGCGACATCATGCAGCGCTTCACGGAGATGGAGCTCTCACCGCTGCTCCGTTGGCTGCTGGGCTTTAGAGGGTCCAGGGAGCCCCTCCTCACCGACGACCTCTTCATCGCCAAGCTTGCCATGGAGGTGGGCGTCAGCATGATCGCCAAGGTCCGTGGGATCGACATGGATGAATCATGAATGCTTTCAACTTATTCTTATCTTATCCTCCTATGATTTTCAGAAGAAGAAAAAAATGAAATTGCGTTTTAATTTGTCTAACCCTTTTTTGTTGGTGCTCTGTTTGTTTCAGACCACTGCCGAGTACGAGAAGAGACGGGAGAACTTCGTCAAAGAAATTGACATCGCCATTGCTGATGTGGTACCCCTCTTGTCTTCTGCTACTGAAGACGGGCAATATGTACATATGTTGATATATAACCCTGACATTTTAAATCACATGCAGATGGGGATGGCAGAAAAAAATCTTTGTTATTGCAATGCAAAGTGCATCTTGTATCTAAATTTGATATATTTTTCCCTTTTTACATGTTGTCACCACCGGCCCCGCCGAAGCTGTCATCGTCCTCCGTAACAGACCATACAGCAGCATACACACACACACACAACCTATTTTCATCATGTTTATTAAAGAGAGAATTTTGTTACACGTTATTCATCATCTTGTCATAATTGTAGTCTGACCATAATGTACAACAAGTGACCCAGATCGGAATGTCCTTATGATATTACTGTTCAATAGAGGAACTAATGTGCTTCTGGTGTGATTCATAATTATGGAAAGTTTTCTTTGTAGGGTGGGGTCGTCATTCAAGGAATGGACTTTCCCTTCAGGTTATGGTCTTGTTTCTCTCAAGGAGATGGTGATAGCAATGGGGGAGCGCAAGATGTTGCTGATGGATTCAACAATGCTTTTGGCAACGATGTTAGATCCCTCCTTCTGCTCCTTCTGATCTGTCAAATTGATTTATTCATTTTTGTAGCCTTGTTGATATCTTCTCTTCGTCCAAATTAAATATCTAGCTGCTTTTTCGAACCCAACTCCTTTTTGCAGGAAGTTGAACTTGATGACGGACTAGAGAAGAAAGTATGTCAGAGATATGCATGTTAGCCTTTAAGCATATCAGAATACAATCATTCAGGGCATAATTAGTCGGTTATATATTCTACTCATGTCCCCAACAAGGCAACAATCGACCAGGTTACATATCTTCTGTACTAAATGTATCATAGCTTTTGTACATGCTGTTCCCGCAGTACTATAATCTCTAGATATAGGGTTGATAGAAAGATTTGCTTGAATCAGATAAACAACATGGATTAATGTTTACATTGTTATATCTGGTGCTTAATTTACTATTAAGAATATATAATGAAGTCGTTTCTCCATGTTGTTCCAACTGTCTTTACAATTATGAGGATATAGAAGATTAACTCTACTCAGGTAAACAACATGGTTTTTATTTTGCAGATTTCTGTAATGCAGCACTTTAGACGTGCATTTGGCTATTGTAGGCCCCCCAATAGATGTATATTTCTTTGTATTGCTTTTCATCAATTATGATTAGTAAGTGATCCTACTAATTTATGATTTCATTAGGGAAGTGTTGCTACTTCTGTACAGTCCATCTCTTGACAGTATTATGAAAATACAAAATAGATTGTGTATATAGCACAATATTTCTTCATGTAGATCTTGAAGACTATTACTCTGCATATTCTGCATTTAGTTACATTCTTGATGTTAAAAGAATCGTGGATAAATATGTAAAAGTGCAGAATGTTTTCAGTTTCTTGTTTGGATTATGTGCCTTTAATTGGTACACCTTTTTTGTAGCGAGATAAGATGGTACACTACAAAGGTTTTAATTGAAATGGATGTAGTTGTAGTTCTCATTGCAGAGTGATGTTTGTTTGCTTTTCACCGTAAAAAAAACTCTTTGCTTTACAAGGTGTTTGGTTCTTTTGAGATGTTGTTTTGTATTTAGTAAGGTGTCACTTGATAGTGTTTATTTTGGTAAGGTGCTCTGTTTGCCTTTTAAAGTCAGTCCCCGTCAATACTTTCTCCTTTTCGGTTTGGACCATGTCAGCTTGAAGAGATGTTCTTTTTTATGATCACTGCGAATAAAAGTGTGCAGAATGAATTCAGTTGGCAACTAGCCATATCACACATGTGTTTGCTTCAGGTTGTGCGTTTCAGTCCATTGTAGGAATAATTTCATTGAGAACTCGCAACGGCAAGTTGAAGAACATTTTGGAGCACAAGTAGGGGTAAGTTCTAGAGTGTGGAGGAGCAACGATGCAAGCTTGGAGATCGCTCATGATTCTGATTGTTTCCTATTCAGATTGAGGAACGTATACTCGGCCCACCCTCATTCCCAGTGATTAGATAGTTTGCATTTATATGCAAATTGTGTGAATAAATTTATGTATACCAAGGTAAAAATGGGATACTAATATTCATTATTGCATGTTTGCAAATCCTCTTTGAGACCTTGTATTTGATATCTCCCCTTTGGCTTACATGTGCATGGTTGGAATCGGTATGTCTTGCGGATGTGAAAATGGTTATTATAGAACTGAGTTTCTTTTGTGTCTAAGTTTTGCCAAAGGCAAGAAAATGATTCAGATCTTGCACTGCTTCAAGTTATGAAATAACAAAGTTTTCTTATTCTGGGTTGGCATAGTTTCAAGGTTGGTATTAATTCGTAAGAGGCTAAAATTCAGATTTATTGTAATGTTTAAACAATGTTCATGGTTTAACCTACTTTTACATCTTCTATGTAATAGTTATATTGAAAATTCTATACCCACGAATGTTTTGTCTATGCTACTGGACAATCATTCTACTATGTGGAAAAGACTAGGGATAATAATATTATCAACTGCCATGCCTTATATTTTTGTTGAATCTATATTGTTTGAGACGAAGACGCGCATTGCGCGTGCACGTTTACTAGTAGCAAATAAGTAGCAGACGACCATCGAGTTTAAGTGTTACAACTCAAAGAACCAAATGTATCAAAAAGCGAGAGTTGTAAGCACTTGGCAAAAGTAGCAAAAAGTAAAGCAACCACCCATATGGACCCGCTTGAAGACTATCAACTCATATGCTTCTCCCCCTTTTGTCAGTAAGGACCAAAAAGGTTTGAATACATAGAGCTTCTACTTGTTTCCAGAGGGAGTAGGTGAAGCAGCAGGGTCGTCGTTGGCATTTGGCGATGCAGAAGAACTCGACGCAGTGTCGGTATGTGGCGATGCAGACGTTGGAGAAGTCACATCATCTTCATCCTCGATGACTCTGGCATTTACAGTAGCCGCTGAAGAGGAGTATTCAGAGTCTTCAAGAGATGGAGTTCGTCGCAGAACTGCATTCCTTGGAGGCGTTGAATCAAACTTATATTTCTCAGTGAAGCCATCCGCTCTTAAATCATCTTCAGAGCACAAAAGTGTCAGACTCTTCCAAGATCGCCGACAGGCTTCATGGGAGACAAATGCGTTCTTGGTGGCAAGATTACGAATGCGATTGACATCCACCAAGAGACTATGCATTTGACGCTTCAGCCAGTCATGATGCTTATCTTGCTTTTGATGAAGTGCGACAAGAAGTTCTCGGTCATTTAGACCACGAGAGCGCTTTCGAGGCCTTTGAGCAATAGTGCTTTCTGTGTTAGCTTGAAGAGGGGCACGAGCATTGCCTGCCAAGGGATAAACACGAGTGATAGCATTGGGCACATAATGGTCTGCATTGTGAAGACATAGCGGCTCCTTTGCAGGGTCAGGGTAAATGGCATCAACAGACAGATCGACCTCTGGCAAAAAGACAAGATGGTTTCGTGCAGAGGGCTGATAGTTGATTGCAGAGTGAAGATTGATGAGGCGCATGACCCATGGAGCATAGAACTTCAGTCCAAAGATGTCTGAGCCTGATGCTGCCAGTTGACGAATGAAGAAATCTTGTGCATTGAAGCTCTTGCCATTGAGAATATAGAAGACCAATGTCTTCATTGTACCTTCAAGTTTTGCAGCTGGATAATGTCCTTTGATAGGCCAGAGAGTTCACCGTATGATGTGGTAGATGGTGCGTGGCAGATACTCAAGG
>NW_024118388.1:0-17610 GCF_003073215.2 Triticum urartu
CAGGTATGTCAGATCTCCAAAATGATATATATATATATATATATATACTTAGTTACCTATGTTATGTCTAATATGCTTAGTTTCCTATAGGTTAGCTTCATTTTACCTAAATTGGCTATAATATGCTAACTTAGAGCTTATATGCTTAGTTTCCTATAGGTTAGCTCCAAAATAACTTATGTTAGCACAAAATGATCAAGTTTACATAATAAGCTTATAGTCTTTTTCTTATTCTTCTTCTTTTCCAAAATGACATAGTTTAGCTTCATTTTACCTAAGTTGGCTCTAATATACTAACTTAGAGCTTATATGCTTAGTTTCCTATAGGTTAGCTCCAAAATAACTTATGTTAGCACAAAATGATCAAGTTTACATAATAAGCTTATAGTCTTCTTCTTATTCTTCTTCTTTTCCAAAATTCTTCTTATTCTTCTTCTAGTGTTCTTCTTCTTCTAGTATTCTTCTAGTCTTCTTATTTTTCTTCTTCTAACTTCTTGTTTATCATTTTGCAGATTTGATTTAATTCACGGAAGCTTGCATGGATGGAGTGCTTCTTTTCCATTTGCATTTTTATTTTGTATCAATGTGAAACTTTTGTGAATTGATGGATAACGGTGTTGGATGAATAATGTGAAACTATTGTAATATGTAACGACGGAACTATGTGTTGGCTATGTATGTATATATGATGGAACTCGTGTGTTGGCTATGTATGTATATATGATGGAACTTGTGTGTTGGCTATGTATGTATATATGATGGAACTTGTGTGTTGGCTATGATTATTATATGGAAGCTTGTTGTATATATATGTGTTGGATGTCTCATAGGTGAAATAGTGACCTGAGATTAAGAAAAAAATTAAAAAAATTGTTACTAATGGCGCACTACCATGTGGTGCGCCATTAGTATAGCAGACACTAGTGGCGCACCATGGGAAAAACTAATGGCGCACTGCCTGGTGCGCCATTAGCATACCAGATACTAATGGCACACTTGTGGTGCGCCATTAGTAAAAATTCTAGTGGCGTGATACTAATGGTGCACGGGTGGTGCGCCATTAGTTGGAAAAACCGGTGCGCCATTAGTAGGCCTTTTCCTAGTAGTGCAACACATAGCCTTAGAGCATGCTGGATACTCCGGCAAGTGGCCAAAAGCGGCGAGGATATCCTCACCAAGAATAACCCAGAACAACACCCCTAGAGGACAACGACCCCAAAGTACTGACGGTCTTCGAGACATTCGCCTCAAACAATAGGTGCAAAAGAGCACTACGCGGACTCGCCGAAGTCTGTCAAATAGCGGCATTAAACTCTTGGAATGACACGGCTATAACTTTTAATGCCGGCGAGGAACCAAAATACAGGACAGTCCGAGCACCATCCGCCTGGGTCTTCAGTCCAATCGTGGACGGCTTTCGGCTCACCAAGGTCCTCATGGACGGCGGCAGCGGACTAAACCTCATCTATGAGGATACAATACAAAAAATGGAAATAGACAGGAGCCGCATTGAGCAAAGCAACACAACCTTCCGAGGAATCATTCCCAGCCAGGAGGCACAGTATGCGGGAAAAATCACACTCGACATGGTATTCGGCACACCGGAGAACTATCGGTCCGAAGAAATAACCTTCCAAGTGGCCCATTTCAACAGCGGATATCACGCCCTCTTAGGGCGAGATGCATTTACGCGCTTCCAAGCGGTACCCCAGTATGGATACATGAAGCTTAAGATGCCTGGGCCCAACGGTATAATCACTCTAGCTAGTGATCTGGTCATAGCACTCCGTGCCGAGAATAAAACTGTATCCTTGGCCCTCGAGGCATTAAATGAAGCCCTCGCGGCCTAAGAATTAACCGCGTTGCGCTCCACGATGGACAGGGATGATGTGGTCCTAGACAAACGACCCAAATCCACCTCCTTCAAACCAGCAGAAGAAATAGTAAAATTCCAAGTCCATCCAACGGACCCCAAGAAGACAGCATCCATTGGAGCACAACTAGACCCAATGGTTGACGCTGCACTATGAGAGTTCCTGCGCGAGAATTGGGATATATTCACCTGGCACCCTTCCGATATGCCAGGAATCCCACGGGAGTTGGCCGAACACAGCCTCAATATATTGAAGGGATATAAACCGGTCAAGCAAACAATGCGGCGCTTTTCCGAACCCAAATGTCAAGCTATGGGGGAGGAGCTGGCCAAGCTAATTGAGGCCGGATTCATCAGAGAAATAAAACATCTGGACTGGCGGGTAAACCTGGTGATGGTACCAAAGAAGGACAAATCCTGGTGGTTGTGCGTCGATTTTAAAGACCTTAATAAGGCCTGCCCTAAGGATCCCTTCCCCCTCCCCCCGCATTGATCAAATCATTGATGCTACCACAATACACAACTCACTGTTTTTCCTTGATGCATATTCCGGATACCATCAAATCAAAATGAAGGAGTCCGATCAAGCTGCAACAGCATTCATCACCCCATATGGGCCATTCTGCTTCAACACCATGCCCTTCGGACTCAAGAACGCCGGCGCCACATACCAGCACATGATTCAAACATGCCTGGAGAAACAGATCGGCAAGACAGTTGAAGCTTATGTGGACGATGTCGTCATCAAAACTAGGCGCGTCGAAACACTAATAGATGATTTACGTCTCACATTCGATAACTTCCGCGCGTATGACATTATGCTCAATCCTGAAAAGTGCGTTTTCGGCGTCCCCGCTGGAAAACTGCTGGGCTTCATCGCTTCCAACAGAGGAATTGCAGCAAATCCAGCCAACATCTGAGCTCTCACAATTGGCTACGCCAACAGACCTTAAACAAGTCCAAAAGCTCGCGGGTTGCATGGCAGCTCTAAGCCGCTTTATCTCCGGATTAGGAGAAAAGGCACTGCCACTCTATCGCCTTCTACGGCGAACCGATCACTTCGAGTGGACGGACGCGGCAACAGCCGGACTGGAGGAAATAAAAACCCTTCTTGCAAGAAACCCAATCCTGGCCGCACCAAACATCGGTGAACCGATGTTATTATACATATCGGCAACACATCAGGTGGTGAGCATCGTGCTCGTCATTGAATGAGAACAGGACAGACACAAATTCCCGCTTCAGAAGCCAGTATACTACGTATCCACTGTCCTTACACCATGCAAATCCCGGTACCGCCATTATCAAAAGATAGCATACGCGGTCTTCATGGCATCCCGAAAGCTCTATCACTACTTCCAGGAGTGTTCGATCACAGTGGCTTCCGAAGTACCACTCAATGACATTATAAACAACCGCAATGCCACGGGCCGGATTGCCAAATGGGCCATTAGGCTCCTTCCATTTGATATTACATACAAACCACGTCGAGCTATTAAATCCCAAGTACTGGCTGACTTCGTTGCCGAATGGACAGAGGCCGAACTACCCAAAGAATACGACACATATTCCAATTGGGTTATGTATTTCGATGGCTCCAAAATGCTGGCAAGGCTAGGGGCGGGCGTCGTTTTAACGTCACCTAATAGAGACGTCGTTCAGTACGTACTCCAAATACTATACACAGACTCGAACAATGCAGCCGAATATGAGGCCTTATTGCATGGTCTCCAGATGGCTGTCTCCATGGGCATAGAACGCCTAGAAGTGTGAGGGGACTCAAACCTTGCAATATCTCAAATAAATGGAGACTTCAACGCCAAAGATCCGAAGATGGCAGCTTATCGTAATGCCGTCATAAAAATGTCGGCCTGGTTCGAGGGGCTCGAGTTCCACCACGTGGCTCGAGAAAGTAATCAAGCAACGGACGTTCTTGCTCGTATCGGTGCTAAGCGCGACCCTGTCCCACCGAATATCTTTCTGGAAAGACTTTTTAAGCCATCCATGGTGTGGCAGGGGGAAAATGGCAACACTAGTCCGGATCCGATCATAACCCCAGATTCCTAAAACACTGACATCATCGGAGGCTCAGCCACCGAAATAACACCATCAGTGCATCGCATCATGGAAGTCATTGCCCCATGGACTGAACCCTTCCTGGCCTACCTTAACAGGAAGGAGCTTCCTAAGGACCAGAATGAGGCCCGCCACAGTGTCCGGCATTCGAAGGCCTACAAGGTTCACGACGGAGAGCTCAATAAGATAAGCGCTACCAGAGTTCTTCAAAGATGTATCTCCGAGGAAGAGGGGCGGCAGCTCTTGGCGGAAATTCACGCCGGACTCGGCGGTCACCACACCATAGCTCGGGCCCTTGTTAGCAAGGCCTTTCGTACATGGTTTTATTGGCTGACGGCCCGAGCAGATGCACAGGACCTTGTCCAACGTTGCGTCAGATGCCAACTCTTCGCCAACCAAAGCCATATGCCCGCAACTGCCTTTCAAACAATCCCCGTCACTTGGCCTTTTGTGGTCTAGGGACTCGATATGGTCGGACCCCTTAAAGGAGGAAGCCATAAGAGAAAGTATCTGCTGGTCATGGTGGATAAATTCACTAAGTGGATAGAGGCCAAACCAGTCAAAACGGCCGAGGCAGGGCCGGTAATAGATTTCATATCCGGCATGGTACACCATTATGGTGTTCCACACAACATCATCACTGATAATGGCTCTAATTTCACAGCCGATGAAGTGAAAACTTGGTGTGCTAATCTGGGAATTAAGCTTGACTAGCAAAACATGCCCGTGCGTTGCAACGGGAGAAAAATAATATCACATATCCCTGACGAGCAAGTCCTAAGACCTCAAGAATGTGCAACTCCCTATTTCAGCACCACCACATTTTAAAAGTAATAGCTGGCTCAGTTATGTTGGGTCAGATTCTAACTGATTAATTCTTTTTTGTGGTAAATGGTTTAATTCCTTTAAAAATTATAATAGTATTTTTATTCCTTTGAATAATAAGGCTTATCTTTCAAGATGCTTGGATTGGATGGTGAACTTCAACATTACATCAACATTCAATTGTTTTCAGTGTGGTACACAAATTATTTTTTTTGGAATGGTAAATAAATATCATAAGATTGTTTCTAGTCTATAAAAAACTATCAAACTACTGGATGAGATGAATTGCTGAAAAATCTAGAACTATTCGGCTGAAGCTACCAGAATTGATTCATGAAGTTGGCAAAAATGGAATAAAATCTTCCAGTAGGTCGGTTCACATGAAATCAATCCACATATTTGGCATTTTGTGGATGGTTTACCTCTGTTGACTAAGAAAATTATATTACCAAAAATTGTTGATTTCATTCATCAAGGAAAAGCAAAACAAAATCAACCAAATGGATCGGCATCCCTTCATCTGTCCTCTTATTATTCCCTCTCCGGCCTTATACCGATCAACATTACCCATAGTTCATAATGTGACCAACAGTTTCTGGACACATACACAAGCTGATTGATCTTTGCAGCCGGCTGGAACACACAAGCACACACGTACAATACACCAAAATCATTCCTTTAATACCTCCCTGAAATCCAGTTGATTTAATTTAAATACCCAACCCTCTTTCCTTTATAAATTTTCACTTGACAGGATCTTTCCTTATACTCCTCGAACGAAAGCCTCTTAATTTATTCTAGCGCTTTCCTTGCTATTTCCTATCTCAATTTCCTTCTCCAATCCTTTGCCTCGGTGTGGATTGCTTTCCTTATTATCCCCCGTCTCAATTCCTTTTCCTTCCTTATTATTTCCCTTGCCACACAAATTTCTTTCTCAAATTTGCTTTGCCGTGGAAGGCTTTCCTTATCAGTATCCCCCATCTCAAATCCTTTTCTTTCCTTATTATTTATCTTGCTGCACATTGCAATGTCAGCTGAAATCCTATATATATATATTAGGAGGATGAGATATAAAGTGGCGAGGTGGGATCAATCAAAACACTTGGCTAGCTCAGTTGGTAGCGGATTGATTACAGGACAAGGAGGTTGCGAGTTTGAATTCCTGCAGTGGCAAATATATTTTATAGCGGCCTTTTACCCCTTTCATAATCTGATCGCATAGAATATAATAATCGTGTTGTAATTAATCGACGAGGTAAATCTTTTGTCACTATTTCAAAAACAAAATACTCGTGTTGTATGATGGCGTACCACAGAATAGACGAAGCACGACCCTTGAATTCATACTCTTCTCTTTCTAGAAAAACATAGCGATATCTCTCCTATTGTATAGGAGAAATAACAAATAGCCAGTTTATTTTGTAAGAACTTTAAAATATGAATCATATTCTAGTGTGGCAATCAGCGGCAACAGCTTGCACGCGCACCACCACACGCGAGCTAGGCATGCATGTACGTAGCGGCAGTCAAACACACACAGGCAAGGAGTGCTGGTCATCCGGCGCTATATTTTTAATGAGTAAAGTAACATGAAAAGTCTGATTAGAAGCCCACTTCGCCCTATGTATTGTGCAGCTTGACGTGTTGGTCTTTTTGGGATCGGAAGGGTGCTAGACTGACCGCGGATGAGGCCCAAGAGTGCTAGACTGGCCGTGGATGAGGCCCAAAAGAGCGTAGGGCAGGCCTAATACACATCATATACGGCAGGGAATAAACAGAGGAAACTTTTGTTTATGTGCGGACTTAAAATTAGTACCACCTCGTTTATATTACGATTTTGTCTATACAAATTGTAAAAACGTATTATGACATGAGAAGAAAGCGTATTGTGACGGTGAACCCATGGAGTCAATCCGTGCTTTATTATTAGGGATAGATTACACCTCTGTCAATCACCCGCAGACAAACGGTCAAGTCGAACGGGCTAATGGTCTTATTATGAGTGGCATCGAACCTAGACTAGTGCGGTCTTCGAAAGAATCAGACAAGTACTGGGTGGAGGAACTTGACTCCGTACTCTGGGGCTGCGGACCACGCCCAACCGCACTACTGGATATACACCTTTCTTCATGGTGTACGGTGCGGAAGCAGTGTTACCCTGCGACATTATTCATGAATCACCTCGAATGCGCATATACGAAGAGAGAGAGGCCGAGCTTGATCGACATGACAACTTAGATGCCCTGGAGGAGGAGCGCAACGTCGCAAATGCCCATTCCACATTTTATCAACAACAGGCTCGCATGTATCAAAGCAGAGAAGTGCGGGCCAAGACTTATAACGTTGGTGAACACGTTCTACGCCTACCAGAGAAGAAAAAGGACAAACTCAAGCCCTAGTGGGAGGGTCCCTTCATCATTGACAAAGTTTTCACCGGAGGAGCGTACCGCCTGCGTGATGCGTCATACAATCACTTGGAGCCGAACCCCTAGAATGCGGCCAGACTTCGACGATTCTATGCCTAGCGCCGAACTTTGTGTTCGTCTCCTTCCTCCTGTTATTAACGTTATTTTTTCTCTTTTTCTTTTTTTATCTTTTATTGTTTTGCTCTTTATCCCTACGGCTTTAGTACGGCTAAACCGTGCTCCCGTGATGCGTACATCTCCAAATATGTACGTCCATTATACCTGGGGGCTTCTTGTATAGAAGCTTGCTATTATTCTTTGAGCATCAAGCTCACCACATATGCGTTCTTCCCATATGTGCCTTTTCTTCGCCATTATATGCATTGATATGACTTAAGTTTTGGCCAAACTAGGTTGCCTGGCTCATGTGCTTATGCCCTACGTTCCCGTTAGTTCGGCTAGGGCATAAAGGGAGCACCTCCGCGATTGTTACTGCCGGGTCATCCGGATGTGTACCTCAGACTGGGTGAAGCCGAAAGCTAGCGTTCTTAATAGAATATTCAGTCGGTGAATTAAAGACGTTTCCGCATTCACTCCATTGTGAAACCCCAGAAGTTACTTACTCTATGATTCTTTCAATCACAGTTCGTACATGCACATTAAATGCATGCACACCCAGGGAAAGGAACCCTTAACGGAAGTATTATCTCTAGAAGATGTTTCTTACATAATGTAATATAACATAACTAGCCGGATACACATTGTCTGTTCAAGCAACTATGACCCCTATGCCTGGTTCCCATGCATACCCCGGTATATTCTAACGCTAGGGTATTCGGAAACACTCCGCACATTCGGGTGCAGAGGTCGAAGCGAAAAGGTCGGCCATGAAAATTGTTTTTATAATCCAGCTAGAATCACATTTGCCAAGGAAAGTACATAGTCACTACGACTCAAAAATTTCCTCCTCTATGCCATCGAGCAGGCAGTCTAATTTACAATCCTGCTGGGAATATCTGGCGGCTACTTCTACTTGTTCATATACTAAATTAACGGGAATTTCTTCCCCATTTGACCCTAGTGGTCTGACCCGGGCCATTTGATTCGGATCCAGCATGGTATACCGCATTTTTACCATGGCCCAGGCCTCTCGCGCACCCTCTCGGCAGGCCGATATCTTCCATAGTTGGATACGCCGCCGCGCTCCCTTGAACAACTCTACAAACTTCTCCATACTCCCTGGAGGGGAGGCGGATGGCCATAAGGCCTTGGCTACACTCCGCATTGCCTGCCGAGCTTGCTCGTGTAACTACGACAGCCCTTGCAGAAGATCACTTGATGATCTGGACAGCTCCTCTTCGGGACGGCCCGTCAACATACCTGCAATCACAGCTATATCAGCTAATTGTACCCCCAAACTGTTATAAGGTAAATTTGGCTACATACTGAATATGCCACCTTGCAGCTTTTTGTTCTCCTTCACGGAGTCGGCTAGCTGGGCTCGAACATCTTTCAATTCTTCGCCTAGTTTGGTGTTTGAATCATGGAGTTTGTTTTTCTCCTCTCTGACTCGAGTCAGAACGCGCTCGCCTGCGGCATGTTGTATCTTCGCCTGTCTTTCGCTCGTTTGAGCGGCCTTCGGTTCCTCTCCAGGTGGTCCGATGACCCTGTTATGAGACAAGCAGCAGTTGCAATACAACTGGCGTATAATTTTTTTGTTTCTCGATGGAGGGAAATATTACCAGAGGATGCCTTCTGGAACTTTTCCAGTTCGGTGGTAGCAGCAGTTAGTTGTGTCCGGCACTGCTCCAGCTCTTGGGCTAGTGGGTCATTCTTCTCCGTAAGAACCTGGTTATACAATGATACTTAAATCTGTTGTACCAACTACTTCAAGTCTCGGGGGCTACTGGCATATGGCTATCATATTCGGACAAAGTAAACTTACCCGCACATCTTTTAAATGCTGCTTTGTGGCTCTGTTAAGACCATCTCGAGTAGCTCGGATATATGCATCAGCCGAGCTGAAGGCATTAAATGCCTCTTCTAAAAAACCAGGGTCTTGTAAAATAGCCCTGCAGCGCCGATGATTCATGGCGCTCTCCACTTCCGAGTTGGTGACGGATACATCATCTGAATCCTCGGCTGGAGGACAATCCGGCATCACTCCCGCATCAGCCCCTGTCTTCACGACAGGATCTGGATCCTGGCCGCGGGGAGTATGACCAGCCGGACTCCCGGATATAGTCTGGCACACCTTTTTCCTGATACAAGGTAAACGGAAAGGTCATAGTTGGATGTGACTGCCAAGGTGCATATTTGCAAATTCATACCTCTTTGATGAAGGCTCGGCCGTATCTTCGTTTGCCTTCCTCTTCGAAGGCTTGCCTAGTGTGGGGGACGCTCTCTTCGGAGATGCCCTCGGGCAGCATGGCACGCCGAACGCCTCCCCTTTTGAGCACAGGACAGTGCGGTGAGTGAGGAAGAATGAGAAAACCCTCTCAGACAAAGTGTTTCCTGATTACTTACGTGCGAAATAGGAAGGAGGCCAGGGTAATCGGTGATGATGGGTACATCTGTGCCATCATAACTCATCCGATAGAAAACTCCATCCTTGAGCTCCACGAATATGTCCAGATCTTCCTCATATCCGGGGTCAAGATCCCGATTGTGATTCTCCGACTGAGGGGCAGGGTCATGGATCCCCTCGACAACCTTTCGCCATTCCTGTCATGAATGAATAAGATATCGCCCTTCAAAAATAATTCAGGGAGAGGGGTCGAATAGTGGAGTTAGAGATTACCCAGCTAGGAGAATTGTACATGGAAAACCCGTCACGATTTTGGAAACGGGCGAACTCCTACTGCTCCCCTTTATATAGTTCGACCAATATTTTGGCTAGAGTGGCGGTAGTCTTCGGGCCCTTCTGACCATAGCAGGAGGTGTCGTCTTCCCCATTGTAATGCCACATGGGTAGCCCTCTATATTGGAGTGGTTGGACCCCCGCACTATGGAGACTTCCATTACCTCGACTATTGACAATCCGGACTGGGCGAGCATCTTGATCTTTCCCAGCAGCAGACTGATCTCTGCGCTATCCTCTTCCTCGAGGCTCCGAGGACGCCAACTATGGCGTTTCTTCAACGGAGCACTTGAAAATTCGGGGAGGCCCATCCGGACTAGTTCGGGAAGTGCGATGTCGTAAATATAAAACCATTCAAAGGTCCACTCTTCGGAAGCTTTCTTCAGTGTGCCGGATAGGTATCCGGTCTCAGCAGTGCGCCATATTTCGGCCCCGCCCACTTCAAATATCGATCCCTCGTGGTTGCGCGGGACAAGATAAAACAACCTTCTGCACAGATCAAAATGGGCCTCACAGCCTTGGAATGATTTGCATAAAGCGACGTAACCCGCAATGTGCAGGATGGAGGCTGCGGTAAAATTATGTAGCTGGAGGCCATAATACTCTAGAAGCCCTCGGAGGAATGGGTGAATTGGAAATCCAACGCCCCTCAGCAGATAGGGGACGAAGCACACTCGTTCCGCCGTGGAAGGATTGGGGAAATCCTCCTTCTAGGTTTTGTCGTTGAATGAAGCCAACCCAGCTCGAACAGGGACAAGATCCGCAGGGGGGAGAAATCCCTGTGTTTGCAACTTCGCCAATTGACTGTGGGACACAGAGCACCTCTCCCACTCGCCTTTCTCTGGGTCGGAACGGGAGGAGGAGCTGGGAATATTAGCCATGTTGGAATGGTCTTTCCTTGCAATCTTTGAGGATTTTCTCTGCACGGTGCCGAATGGATCTGAGACCCAATCTCTTTAAATAGAAGCTCTTTCTTGCATGGTCGGGGTGTTATTTGCAAAAAATACCCTGACCGTCCGCATTTGCCCGACATGTGGAAGCTGAAGTCATAGATGCACAGAAGCCGAGGGGTGCGGCATTGAATTATAAGCCGAATACATTACTTGGAAGTCGTCAGAGGAGGAACCCGCCTTGCAATGCCGAAGACAATCTGCGCACCGAACACCTTATCATTGAAGCCTGGTTCGGGGGCTATTGAGGGAGTCCTGGACTAAGGGGTCCTTGGGCATCCGACCTATTAGCCATGGGCCGGACTGATGGGCCGTGAAGATACGAAGACTGAAGACTGCACCCATGTCCGGATGGGACTCTCCTTGGCGTGGAAGGCAATCTTGGCGACTGGATATGTAGATTCCTTTCTTTGTAACTGACCTTGTGTAACCCTAGATCCTCCCGGTGCTTATATAAATCGGAGGACTTAGCCTGGAAAGGGGAGATATTCATTACCATAGCCATACAAGCTAGACATCTAGGGTTTAGCCATTACGATCTCGAGGTAGATCAAATCTTGTAAAACTCGTATTCGTCAATATCAATCAAGCAGGACGTAGGGTATTACCTCCATAGAGAGGGCCCAAACCTGGGTAAACATTGTGTCCCCTGTCTCCTGTTACCATCAACCTTAGACGCAGAGTTTGGGACCCCCTACCCGAGATCCGCCGGTTTTGACACCGACAATGGTTCCTTCATCCGACCAACTTACAACGTGAAAGGTTGGGCCTGCGCCACGACCGGGTTGGACCAGGATAATTTTGTGCATGGCAGGTGGACCAGGATGGTTGACGTCCCACATGTCGGCGAATGGAAAGTATTTTTTTCCATTATAGAGGACGAGCAACATGTATTCATTATTTATTTTTTATGAAAGCTATTGTCTCCACTGTTACGACGGAGAAGTGTGAACCACGGCAGCCCAGTGAACTTGGCATGTGCACAACTCACTTTCTCTCTATCTATTTCCTCTTAAATGTTTTTTACCTTTCTTTTTAGACACAATTGTTTTTTATGCCTCTTTTTTTAGAATTAGTTTTTTTATACCTAGGAGCACGTGTAGAGACGGGCTCTTGCAGAGCCCACTCTTTGACTTTGTCAATGCCTCTCTCTCCTCCACATAAGCGGGCTTATAGGCCATTATTTTACTGGTTCTACGTACTTGCTATGAATGCAGGCAGCTGGCGTCTGAGGGGGGAGGGCTTGGAAACGGTCCGGACTCCCGCATGGCCCACCTCACATTATCTCCATATATTTCTTGGAGTCCGCACGCGGCGGGCGGGCGATCTCTTCTCCCTCCCCCGTCTCTCTCTTCTCAGCCGACGCCCGCCGAGCGATTAGATTTCGGCTATCGACGGTTTATTCAATTCTAGTCCCACATGCCAGTGAAATTGCAAGACAACGCGTGTCCCTTCTGGTGAGTGGTGTGCGAGCCGGACTGTCGGGGGTGCAACGCATACGAGTCATAAGTGTGCCGCATTTTCTTTTGAACTTGCAAAGCGAAACATTTTCGTGCGATCGATCAATAGAAATCCAGAACAAAATGATGAGGGTGGTGCTTTGTCGCACGTTAGGCGGGCTAGTTTGAGTGATATGACGTGCTATAGTGCCGTCCACTTGCTCCATTTTTATGTAAGCAAGAGTTTGCACTCTTACGTGGGAGGAGTGTGAAACACGGCAGATCTGATTTTGATCGAGGGATAACTGTTCCCTGCCAAATAATGGAGCAATGTTAATCTCTAGCGCTGGCCCACAAATTTACACGGGCATCTGTCTGAGGACACTGATGGATGCCATCCAATGCTGCCCGCATACCTTTCGACAACTATATAAACTAATCGGACAAAATTCGTGCAAACAAAGCAAATTTAAAATTAACCGGATGAAATTCATTACATTTCAAAAACTTTTACCACAAACTGGATGAAATTCATTACATATTTCGCACAAACCGTACTAAAACCTACTATAAACCTAATCAAAACGATCACCGGCGCCCGACCACCATGTCCGGCCATGAACCTGAGAAAGCCGGCCATTGCCTTTGCCTCCTCCTCATCCTCCTCGATAACCTCCTCCTCCAGAGCAAAAGGTTCTAAAGATTTCCGCCTCCACGTCGTCGTCAAGAGGCTAATCGGCCACCGATGTTTATCACACCAAGCTTGGCGTCGACTAACTGGAGGAGCGGAGGCCTTCCTAGGACCAGAGCGACGGTGACCTACCATGTACTACTCTTCATCGCTGCCGGCTGCGCCCACGCACGCGCGCCGTCTTCGTGGTAGTGGCGGCGGAGGGCGGCCGGGGGGGGGAGCTGGCGATCTCCTTCGCCTTCTCCCACGACAGTACGTCCAAGAGAGCTTTGGAGTGCACCCCGAGCGGAGCCGCGGATGTCCTTCATCTGCTCCCGCGACAGTACGTCCAGGAGAGCTTTGGAGCGCCAGGAGGCCATGGTTGGAGTGGTGCCGACAGAAGGAAGGGACCGGAGGAGAATCAGTGTGGGTCTTTGGCTATGGCTGGGAGTTGGGGCTCAAGTTAATATAGCGGGCGAATGGCAATGATCCGTGGAAGACAGATGGACGGCTGGCGCCAGTGTAGGTTCGTCTGGCGTGAATGCGGACGCTGCTTCAGTGACTTAACTGCAGGTGTGTTGGGTTACTGCCATGTGGGCCCAATGGGCATCTGGCCCGCATGTCAGTGACACACCAACTACACCTGCAGTTAAGTCCGGTGGATGCGGCATTGACGTTCTGGAGAGACAGTGACCGTTTCAGGCGAGAAGCGCGCGCTAGCGATGGAAGAGGTTTCGGTAGGCCAGGGCGGTCAGACGCTGGCGTAGTGGTAAAATGTGAACTCACGGATGATGAGCCTTTGAAGTGTATGCGGCACGTATTGACAACCAGGTGTCCATGCAACCGGTCTTGTCGCCAACTAGCCTTCGACGACCACCATTAGACACCACACAACCATGCATAACTTACGAATAATGGACGAATCGATCAGACACACACTCGTGTGCAGTGGCACTATGATCGGTCGCTCACGATAGTACATACTCCGTACCATAGTACCCTCTGTAGCTAGGTTGTTTTATATACTGTCGTTGTGATGGACGATATACATGAGCAAGGCGCCGAGTCCCAAGTATGACCGTTGGTGTTGAGCCAGGTGAATACATGCTCGGCGTTCACGGAGGCCTCCATTAAACGACTAAACAGTAATGTCAGGCACCGCCGGGGCGCGTAGTTGACGGGCTCGCCGTTTGCGTTGCGCCATGAGCAAGACTTTGATTGAGAGGGCGACATGCATGCATTAGCATGGTTTGAAAGCGTGAGCGTGAGTATCTATAGACATACATGCTACTTGCCTCTATGGACGGTGTGTGCTAATGTGTGCATCACGTATAATATAATGATCAAAATGAGCTATCAACACAAGTTCGATGACCGCCAATGCATTTTACGGAGTAATAAATGACCAGGATTGAAGGGGAATCCAAACTTCCTCCGTCTTCTGTCCTTGAGCTCTTGACAAACCAATGCACTATACGGTTGTCCGGCCACTCCACCCAGAGCTCTCACCAAGCGTCGTTCATGCCACCGTTCCACACACTAACTAGTAAGGAAGTGATGGCATCCTCCCGGCCGAGTTCCTCGCCGCCCACGACCGCACACAAAATGGTAGGGAAGCGATGGCATCCCGCCGTGCCAAGTTCATCGCCGCTCACGACCTCACACCTACGTGGGCAGAATTTGAAGCTGCTAAGCCCGAATGGGCGGTAGAGCAAGAGGCTTCCAAAGCCGCACAGAGGGAGCGGAGAATTGAGAAAGCACTCAAGAAAAGAGGGGCCCGCCGCCACAAGAAAGAAGAGGACGCACGCGCTGCTGCGGAGAGGTCGGCGGAGATCCAAGCACGGTGGGGTGTCGCCGACAAAGCCGGGAAGGAGAACGACAGCATCTGGCAAGCATGTGAGAAGTAGTAGTACTAGTAGTTAGTGTGTGTGTCTGAGTACAAGCATGTACCAGTACTACTATTTACTACTGTAGTTTTTAGAGTAAATTACCAGTACATTAGCCTAGACTCAGTGGAAAAAATCATATCCTATGCATCAAATGGCATCTCTTTCTCTATAGGAATTGAGATGCATGTCATCTCACTTCCTATGATTTTCATATTCCTATAAAATTCCTATCGTATGAACTAAAGGAGGACTCTGCTGGAGTAACTACTATAGCTAGCAGTACTGCTGGTACAGTAGTTTTTTTCAAGAAGCAGAATTCAATGAAGTCATGATGGTTCCGTCGTCCGAGCAACTTCACAGTGGGAAAGGTTGGGCCTGTGGTTTGACGGCTCATTAGTCATTATTACTACGGCGCGACGACCAGGGTGACTCTCCCTTGGAGTTCTGCGTGCATGGCAAGGGGACCAGTATGGTCGCCGTCCCACATGTTGGTATTCTTTGTGATATCAAGGAGCAAGGAAACTGTGTGGTATAGTATCACTGCTAATTTCTATATATTTTTTATGAATGATAGCGTTTCAAGTCTTACAATGAAGGAGTGCCAAACACGGCACGTTTTGGATGTCCCACACGCCAACGAAAGGAGTGGGACATGAATAGCGTGGTAGAGCGTCTCCACTTCTTCCACTTCTGGGTCGGAGACCACATGTAGTAGTACTAGTGGTATGAACGATACAAAGTGTGACCCGGAGAGAAAGACACGTCTAGTTGGAAGGTCTCGGGGCATACACGTAAATAAATATAAAACCTAATATGTGCCTCCAATTAATATAGTAGTAGTAGAGTACTTAGGCACATACTCCATAAGATCACCGTGCATTGCACGTACAACATTTAGTGGTACGTAGTAAGAGACAAAGGCCTATATGCCACACATGTTCATACTATTTGTGCCTTTCTACTTCACTTACTGTGCTACATTACTCAGGTTCGTACGTCCACTCCTGGGTACATGTCTGTCTCGTAGTTCCAGTCCCACGTGTTCTTCATAGATGGATCGATCCATATCATCGCAGTTAGTGTGGCTCCCCACGATGGAGACTCATCCAAACTATGGCCAGCCTCGACATGGAGCAGTCGCATGCACCGGGAAGCGGTGCTCTCTCGGCCGTCGCGCTGCTTCAAAGCCGACGCCAGTGAGAGGTCACCTCCGCTCTGGCCGGGCATTAATGCGGCACTGACGCTCCAGGGCGACGCTAACCGTTTCACGTGAGAAGCGCGTGCTGGCAAGGGACTATTGGTTTTGAACTGTTTCAGGTGTAGTACTGGTAGTTTGCAAAACTACTCAATTATTGCACTCAGTTTCCTAAGAGATTGTGGTAAAAAACGTTACTCCACAGCCCACTTCCCTTCTCCTTCCTCTTCCACCGCCCGCGCACGTCCGCGGGAAGTGACCAGTCAACCCTTATATAGGAGTGCTAGCACAAAAAGATGCATGCATGACAACTAAAATTTCCAGATTAAAGCGCCATGTCGTTACCTTCGGCCGGGCCATGGCTACCGGGCGACGGCGACCAGAGAAGAGGCGGCGGGAGGGGAATGAATGCAGCTACTGTTTGGGTTCGCCGTCCGGCTTAAATAAATGCGCACCATCATGTGTACCCGCGGGTGCACAAATTGTAACATACATGTCTGCTTAAGTGGGCATCACGTAACTGGTGTGTTTGAGATTCTCAGAGACAGTGTGTGTGTGTGTATGTGTGTGTGCGACTCTACTCTTCGTACATGTACTCAACCTTTTGCATGGGGATATAAGTATAATGGTATTACACTTTAGCTAGTGATTTACGTGGCCATGTTAACATGGTTGTGTAAATAAAATGTCACTTCCTGCTCGTGATTTGCGTTATATAATTATAAGCAAGATGCTCATGCATTGCACAGAACATCAATATGCATTTTTACAAAACACCTGTTGTGATTGACCCATGCAGGAGTAATCCCGTGTGTAAAAACTAATGATATCTCGAGAGTTCTATCGGAAAACTGGTATCTCGAGAATTTCATCGAAAAAATGAAAGATGAGAGATAAGGTGAGGAGGAGTGGAGTGTGGTGGTGACTGGTGGTCGGACTGGGCGGAGGCATGGGGATGGACGGCGCCGGCAGGCGGCAGCGGCCACCATGCTAGATTGTTCCAGAGACTTCCTTTTTTAATTGCTCAGCAATGAGGTTGTGGGAGATAAGGATGTGGAGAGAGGTGCGAGTATCTTTTGTATAATTATCATAGTTTGCTTTCTATCCATCAGATATAGATCGGACGGTCTATATTACAAGATGGCAGGCACACCATCATCACCAACTCGGTTTTTTATGAGAGTAGAGATGATAAGTTTGCTAACTACTAAAGTAAAGTGGAATTTGTCGATGTTATACAAGTATATTAAGGAGATTGTTTATCATACGGATAAGGTTGGACGAAGGGTGGTAGGAACAAATACTCCGCCTAGAGCATGTGTGTGAGAGATGGAGTCTTAGTGTGTGCGTGTGTGTCTGGGGTGGGTGGGTGTGTGTGTGAGAGAGAGATGGAGTCTTAGTGTGTGGGGGGTGGGGGTGGGTGTGTGC
>NW_024118389.1:0-12506 GCF_003073215.2 Triticum urartu
AAACATACTAGATAGAAACGTTAGTCCAACAAGAGATATGTTGTCATTAATTACGAAAACCACCTAGGGAGCACTTGTGCTTTCATGTAGTCATAGCCGTGGATGAAGTCCGAAGATGGCACATCATCACTCTCCTCCAAGACCAAAGATAAGGTCTCATGTGCAGTCTCGTAGCTTGACTCGGAGTATGAGTCCAATTTGGGCGCCGTCTTCATGTTGTTGAAGAGGTTCGTGCTCGTCGCCGTGGTCAAAGGGGATGGCCCTTGCTCGACCTTCTTTTCACCGTCTTGTTGTAGGAGTCCCATATGATGTGGCACCTCGTATCTCGTCTCCATGACCGAAGGGAATGTCCCATGCTCGAGCATCTTCCTTTGGGGGCTTCCGAAGATGGAAGTGTCGCCTTCGCTCGTCGGTGGTCGCCTTGTAATTGATGATGTCGATGTAGGCGAACTCACGAGAAGTAGGCGAATATGCCATACGTCCAAAGGCGAAGATGCCTTGATAGCACTTGGCGAAGATGCCGAAGTGGTTGCTGTAGCCATAGCTCCGTCTTGGTGGTGCTCGTCTCGCGGTCTTCTCTTATGCTCATGAAGTTTGGACTTGGCGTGAAGTAGGGCTTGTTGGGACTTGTGCATTTGCGCTCGTGGAGCATCATCATGATGATGTTGGCATTGTTGAACTTGAGCTCATAGAAGATGTTATTCGTCGTCGTTGTGCACATGTTGCTTGGAGGTGACTTGCCCTTCATGACGATGTGGATCACGAACGTGATGGTGGTCGCCATGGGGATGTGGATGTGGACGACTTGCACTTGCATCATTGTTGCGCTCAAAATACTTGTGACTTGAACGTCGCCACCTTGAGGATGATGAAGGGGAAGAACGGTTGATCAACAAGGTCCGAATCTCCTCCATCCTTGCATCTTGATCCTCCTTTTGTGCAGAAAGCTTGTTGTCGATGTAGTCCCTTTTCCTTGCTTCAGAGTGACGAATGTCGATGTAGAGGTTCTCGATGCGCTCTTGCAATCTTGATTGTGCGCCTTGCATTTGTCATTGTAGATCAAAGATTGACGCTTTGGTGATGTAGTTATTCACGCCATCGTTGTTGTGGAAGACCGAAGATGAAATGCCTTGCCTATCCATCACAATACTCGAGCAAATATGAGTGGAGAAAGGAGAAGTACTATACCAAATGTACCTTGAACGATGTTGAAGATGGATCAATGATCACTCAATGACGTAATAAGGAAATAGCACAATTGGTACCAATTTTTGTCGTTTTCTCACACCTACACAAAATAAGGCTTATGGTGGAGCTCGGTGAGGATAGTGGCACAAAAATTTGATGCAAAATGTTAGCAAGAGTCAATAATGTTGAAAGAGATTCACAAATTTGCAAGTGAAACAAGTAGACCAATAGCAATGAATGGCACACGGGAACTCACACACGAATAGATAAATGGGGTCGTGCAACCAAGGATGAGCAGAAAATGTGGAATCCAGGGAAAACGCTCGTGTTGCACAACTCAAGAGAGACGCTAGCACGATTGCTCAATAGGCGGATACGACACTTGTGCACAACCTATAAGATGAAAAATGTAACAACTTCTATGCCAAGTATGCTATGTATGTATGGTTCCCGATGTTCCTCTCAAGGTGATCCAAGATGATCTTATATGCAATGTGGTATGATGCTATGACACTTGCTTACAAGCTTCTTTGCTCTTTCTCTTTTGCTTAAAAGCTTTATTCTTCTTTCTTTTTTTGTATGGTCACTTTTGCACAATGCACAAACCAAGATATCAATTGTATATATGTGGGAACAAACTTGTGGAACAAGGGATGATATGATACCAATATGATATGGTATGTATGCAATGGATGGTGTAGATCACTAATGTGCGCAAGTAACGTTGCCGGCAATACTCAAATGGCTAGTCTCGATATGCAAGTGACGCAAAATGGGCTAGGTGTTAACAATGTAATGGGAAGGGGAATATACAATGGAGGGATACCACGATACCAAGATGATATGGAGGTTACCGTCCTTGGCGATGATGAATGGTGGTGTTCTTGATGTACATACCAAGATGATGGAGACTCGTCCCTAAGTAGCCTAAACACCTTAGGAAACGGAAAAACCGCAAACTCAAAATCTCAAATGTCAAATGGTGGTAGCGGGAATGCGGTGGTGGTTGCGGAAGCTCAATGGGATTGCGGAAATGCAATGACGGGTTTGGCGAGTAGGCAATGCGGAAATGGAGGGTAAGGTGGTGTACTATACACGATGTCGAAGTTGAGGTCACCGTCCCTAAGTAGCCAAAACACCTTAGGAGACAAAACGCACAACTCAAACAAGGTCAAACAAAATTTGGTTATGTTGGGGTGGCGGAAATGTATGGTGGGTAAGCCTATGAGGTACTGGTGGTGCTGGTTGATGAATAAGCAACCATCCCCAAGTATCCTAAACACCTTAGGATACTCAAATCACAACTCAAACAACCACTAATGCGAAGGGAACACAATTGGTTAGGTTGTGGAAGTCGATGGTGGTGTAGCGGATGATGTGGTGGAAGCCCTAGGCAAAGATGCCAAAATTCACAAAATTTGATGGAGTCAAAAGATGTTGGTGGTATTTTCGGGGAAGGGGGGGTTTCAAGAGCTTCTCAACGAGCTAAAGGACGCAAAAATCGGACTCCGGATGAGTTAGTTATGGCCGAAACAGAATTTCAGTGAAGTCGGTTTTTTCAGGTTACGGACGTCCGTAAAAGGATGGATATCCGGTCGCAGGACGTCTGGTCGGGTCGGAAAACCATAAATTTGGCTCGGGTTAGGGGTTACGGATGTCATGAAAAGGTCGGACGTCCGTAAAAGGTCGGTCGTCCGGTGGGTCGGGGTCAACGCGGGATTTGAGATCCGGGACGCGATTTTGGGCGGAAAATGGAGATTTTGGGGTCAAAATTGATGAGATTTCGTGGATGAAAGATGGGGAACTTGGGGAGATGCTAGATCCACTTGAAACCAAGCAAATCCATGGATCAAATCCAACAAAACTTCGTCAAACCAACAAATCACAAAAAAAATTGGGGCTATTTTTGGTGGGAATTTTCGAAATTGGTGAAGAACACAACAAAATTAGGCTAGAAAACAATGAGGGGAGGCTTCGAAATCGTGATCAACGTGGCTCATGATACCAAGATGATGTATGGTGGAACCCTATACGGCTGATCTTTCACGAAAGGAGCGGATCCCGCGATGAACACGAAGAACACGAGGGGAAACACGAGGGGAATCGCGAGGGGAAACACGAGAGAATCACTAAAGCCAACAAGAAATAGTCACACATATGCTAGATCCTCGAGTACATAGGAGATCACACAATCCACAATCAACAACGGACGATACAAATGGTAACCGGTCTTCTCCGTGAGGAGGTCTTGATGGTCTTCTTCGCGAGGTGGTCTTGAATCCAAAGGGATATTTTCTGAAGAGGGGCCGCGGTCTCTCTCATGGAGTAGATCCGGATGGATGAGCGAAGCTCTATCTCACAAATGCACTAACACAACGCTAAACCTAACTAGGAGGAGGCGGAGGAGTATATATAGTCTAGGGACACGAAGGGGTAAGTGGGGGATAAATGGGCCTCGGGCCCAATCTCTGTGCACAGACAGGCGCCGGTCGTCCGACAGGTACCGGACGTCCGGTGGCTCGCGAGGGTCCGGTCATCCGGTACTTGTCGGACGTCCGGCGTTTTGGCTCGGTTGAGGTGGCGCCGGATTTCAGGAGATGATTGGACGTCCAGTAGCTGGAGTGTGTTGGACGTCCGGTACTTGTCGGACGTTCGGCCGCTGTAGCTTCCGTTGGCTGGCCCATCTTGCTGGATGAGTGCCCAAGCGTCAGATGTCGGGCGTTGCCCGGTCGTCCGGTGGCTGAAGACTTCAGGCAGCTTCTTCTCTTGGTCCTTGTACTTGGCGTCCTCGCTAGCTCGTCCGTTGGACGTGGTGGCTCCGTGGCTTTCCTCTAAGTACCTGATCATGCATAGCACACACGTTGGAGGTAGTAGCCATGTCTCACATGTAGAAAGTGAAAGTTCGGAGAGGAGCGAGTTCACCTTATGTCCAATGGCGTATGTTCGAGGTCTTGTCATATGTCCTCTTGAGGCTTGGAGAGTAGTCGGAGTGTACATGGGGATGAACGTGGGATGCTCCGCATTACAATGCTACCTAACATAATTTTCAATGTAATTCTCTTTATTGCGGCCTAAATGTTTAGATCCAAAAGATTCTAGACAAAAGTTTAATGTTGACATAATAATAATAATACTTCAAGCATGCTAACCAAGCAATTATGTCTTATCAAACTAACATAGCCAAAGAAAGCTCATCCCTACAAAATCATATGGTTTGTCCATGCTTCATTTTCATCAAACAAAATGCTCCCATCATGCACAACCCCGATGACAAGCCAAGCAATTGTTTCATACTTAGACTTTTAAAACTCTTTCAACTTCCACGCAATATATGAGCACGAGCGATGGACATAACACTATGGGTGGAATAGAATATGATGGTGGAGGTTGTTTGAGAAGACAAAAAGGAGGAAGTCTCACATTGACGCGGCTAATCAACGTGCTATGGAGATGCCCATCAATTGATGTCAATGCAAGGAGTAGGGATTGCCATGCAACAAATGCACTAGAGCTATAAATATATGAAAGCTCAAAAAAGAAACTATCTGGGGTGCATCCAACTTTGGTGCTCATGAAGACCTAGGGCATGTTGAGGAAGCCCATCATTGGAATATACAAGCCAAGTTCTATAATGAAAAATTCCCACTAGTATATGAAAGTGACAAAATAGGAGACTCTCTGTCATGAAGATCATGGTGCTACTTTGAAGCACAAGTGCAGAAAAAGGATAGTAACATTGCCCCTCCTCTCCTTTTCACTCATTTTTTATTTGGGCCTTTTTTCTCTTTTTTTTGTTTTGGCCCTTTTTTAATTTTTTGTCCGGAATCTCATCCCGACTTGTGGGGGAATCATAGTCTCCATCATCCTTTCCTCACATGGGACAATGCTCCAATAATGAAAATCATCACACTTTTATTTACTTACAACTCAAGAATTACAACTCGATACTTAGAACAAAATATGACTCTATGTGAATGCCTCCGTCGGTATACCGGGATATGCAATGAATGAAGAGTGACATGTATGAAAGAATTATGAAGGTGGCTTTGCCACAAATACGATGTCAACTACATGATCATGCAAAGCAATATGACAATGATGGAGCGTGTCATAATAAACGGAACGGTGGAAAGTTGCATGGCAATATATCTCGGAATGACTATGGAAATGCCATAATAGGTAGGTATGGTGGCTGTTTTGAGGAAGATATAAGGAGGATTATGTGTGATAGAGTGTATCATATCCCAGGGTTTGGATGCACCGGCGAAGTTTGCACCAACTATCGAGGTGAGAAAGGGCAATGCACGGTACCGAAGAGGCTAGCTATGATGGAAGGGTGAGAGTGCGTATAATCCACGGATTCAACATTAGTCATAAAGAACTCACATAATTATATCAAAAATCTACAAGTCATCAAAACCAAGCACTACGCGCATGCTCCTAGGGGGATAGATTGGTAGGAAAAGACCATCGCTTGTCCCCGACCGCCACTCATAAGGAAAGCAATCAAAGAACACCTCATGCTTCAAATTTGTCACACAACGTTTACCATACATGCATGCTACGGGACTTGCCAACTTAAATACAAGTATTTTTCAATTCCACAATTAATCAACTAGAACGACTCTAATATTACCATCTTTATATATCAAAACAACTATCAAGTATCAAACTTCTCATAATATTTAATGCACTCTATATGAAAGTTTTTATTATACCCATCCTAGATGCTTCTCATATTAGGACTAATTTTATAACCAAAGCAAATTACCATGCTGTTCTAAAGGACTCTTAAAATAATATAAGTGAAGCATGAGAGATAAATAATTTCTATAAAATAAAACCAACACCGTGCTCTAAAAAGGTATAAGTGAAGCACTAGAGCAAAATTATCTAGCTCAAAAGATATAAGTGAAGCACATAGACTATTCTAATAAATTCCGATTCATGTGTGTCTCTCCAAAAGGTGTGTAAAACAAGGATTATTGTAGTAAACTAAAAAAATCAAAGACTCAAATCATACAAGACGCTCCAAGCAAAACACATATCATGTGGTGAATAAAAATATAGTCTCAAGTAAAGTTACTGATAGATGAAGACGAAAGAGGGGATGCCTTCCGGGGCATCCCCAAGCTTAGGATTTTGGTTTTACATGAATTTTACCTTGGGGTGCCTTGGGCATCCCCAAGCTTAGGCTCTTGCCACTCCTTGTTCCAAAATCCATCAAATCTTTACCCAAAAACTTGAAAACTTCACAACACAAAACTGAACAGAAAATCTCATGAGCTCTGTTAGTATAAGAAAACAAACTACCACTTTAAGGTAATGTAATGAACTAATTCTTTATTTATATTGGTGTTAAACCTACTGTATTCCAACTTCTCTATGGTTCATACCCCCCGATACTAGCCATAGATTCATCAAAATAAGCAAACAATACACGAAAACAGAATCTATGAAGAACAGAACAGTCTGTAGTAATCTGTAGGTTTCGAATACTTCTGTAACTCAAAAAATCCTAATAAATTAGGAAGTCCTAAATAATTTTTATATTGATCTACTGCAGTTGGAATTGGTATTTTATCGCTCTCTGGTAATACATGAAAATTATTCTCGTGAGCGCATACTTTCTGTTTTTTCCAGCAAGATCAAACAACAATCATCCAAGAAGATCCTAAAGGCTTTACTTGGAACAAACACTAATTAAAACATAAAAAACACAATAATAACAGAGCATAAATTATTTATTTATTACTAAACAGGAACAAAAATCAAGGAACAAAAATAAAATTGGGTTGCCTCCCAACAAGCGCTATTGTTTAACGCCCCTAGCTAGGCATTGATAATTTCAATGATGCTCACATGAAAGACAAGAATTGAAGCACAAAGAGAGCATCATGAAACACGTGACAAACACATCTAAGTCTAACATACTTCCTATGCATAGGCATCTTATATGCAAACACATTATCATAGCAAGCAAAAACTAGCATATGCAAGGAAGCGGAAAGAAACAATAGCAATCTCAATATAACGAGAGGTAATTTAGTAACATGAAAATTTCTACAATCATATTTTCCTCTCTCATAATAATTATATGTGGGATCATAAGCAAATTCAACAAAATAGCTATCACATAAAATATTTTCAACACGATCCACATGCATGCAAAGTTGACACTCTTCCAAAATAGTGGGATTAACAGTAACTAAAGTCATGACCTCTCCAAACCCACTTTTATCAAAAATTGCATAAGATTGAACATTATCCAAATATGTTGGATATAAAGTTGACACTCTTCGAAACCCACTTTCAATATTATTGCAAACATTATTATCAATCTTATATTCATCATGGGGCTTAAATAAATTTTCAAGATCATAAGAAGAATCACCCCAATCATGATCATTGCAACAAGTAGAGGACATAGCAAAACTAGCATCCCCAAGCTTAGGGTTTTGCATATTATTAGCACAATTGACATTCATAGAATTTACAATAACATCATTGCAATCATGCTTTTTATTCAAAGATCTATCGCGAATCACTTTATAAAGCACTTCATCACAATTTTCAGACTCACGGATTTCAGGCAAAACTCCATAAAGATAATCTAGTGCACTCAACTCACCAGCAATTGGTTCATCATAATTGGATCTTTTAAAAAGATTAGCAAGAGGATGTGCAACCATAACAATAGATATTTAGCAAGCGAAGATGCAAGCTAATAGAAGGCACATGGTAACACGAGCAAACATAAGGATGAACGGAAGGGGGCGAATAAAACGGTAAAGGTGAAGTGGGGGAGAGGAAATCGAGAGGCAAATGGAAAATAATGTAATGCGAGGGATAAGAGTTTGTGATGGGTACTTGGTATGTCTTGACTTTACCGTGGATTTCCCCAGCAACGGCGCTAGAAATCCTTCTTGCTACCTCTTGGGAATTAGTTGGTTTTCCCTTGAAGAGGAAAGGGTGATGCAACAAAGTAGCGTAAGTATTTCCCTTAGTTTTTGAGAACCAAGGTATCAATCCAGTAGGACACTACACGCAAGTCGCCTAGTACCTACACAAACAAACAAGAACCTCGCAACCAACGCGATAAAGGGGTTGTCAATCCCTTCACTGTCACTTACGAAAGTGAGATCTGATAAAGATAATAAGATAAATATTTTTGGTATTTTTGTTGTATAGATTGGAAAATAAAGATTGCAAAATAAATAGTACTAGAATTGTAGATCGGAAACTTATATGATGTAAAGTAGACCCGGGGACCATAGGTTTCACTAGTGGCTTCTCTCAAGATAGCATATATTACGATGGGTGAAAAAATTACTGCCGAGCAATTGATAGAAAAGCGCATAGTTATGAGAATATCTAGGCATGATCATAAACATAGGCATCACGTTCGTGTCAAGTAGACTGAAACGATTCTGCATTTACTACTATTACTCCACACATCGACCACTATCCAGCATGCATCTAGAGAATTAAGTTCATAAGAACAGAGTAACACATTAGGCAAGATGACATGATGTAGAGGGATAAACTCAAGCAATATGATATAAACCCCATCTTTTTATCCTCGATGGCAACAATACAATACATGTCGGATCCCTTTATGTCACTGGGATCGAGCACCGCAAGATTCAACCCAAAGCTAAGCACTTCTCACATTGCAAGAAAGATCAATCTAGTAGGCCAAACCAAACTGATAATTCGAAGAGAATTGCAAAGATATCAAATCATGCATATAAGAATTCAGAGAAGAATCAAATATTGTTCATAGATAAACTTGATCATAAACCAACAACTCATCGGATCTTGACAAACACACCACAAAAAGAATTATACTGAATAGATCTCCAACAACATCAAGGAGAACTTTGTATTGAGATCCAAAGAGAGAGAAGAAGCCATCTAGCTAATAACTATGGACCCGAAGGTCTGTGGTAAACTACTCACACATCACCGGAGAGGCTATGGTGTTGATGTAGAAGCCCTCCGTGATCGAATCCCCCTCCGGAAGATCGCTGGAAAAGGTCCCCAAATGGGATCTCATGGGTACAGAAGGTTGTGGAAGTGGAAAAGTGGTTTCGTGGCTCCCCTGGATGTTTTCAGGGTATAAGAGTATATATAGGCGAAAGAAGTAGGTCGGTGGAGCTACTAGGGGCCCACAAGGTGGGGGGGGCACCTGGCCCCTGGGCGCGGCGCCCTACCTCGTGGCTGCCTCTTTGCTTCCTTGACCTCCACTCCAAGTCTCCTGTACTGCGTTTGTTCCAAAAAAAGATCCTCGCGAAGGTTTCATTCCGTTTGGATTCCGTTTGATATTCCTTTTCTGTGAAACACTGAAATAGGCAAAAACAACAATTTGCACTAGGCCTTCGGTTAATAGGTTAGTCCCAAAAATAATATAAAAGTGCATAATAAAGCCCATTAAACAGTCAAAATAGATAATATAATAGCATGGAACAATAAAAAATTATAGATACATTGGAGACGTATCACCTCGTGAAGGAGAAAGTATCACTCAAGCTTGGGGGAGGCTTAAGTCAATGTTATATTCATGCCCCAATCATGAGCTCTCAAGAGAAACTATTATTCAGAATTTTTATGCTCGGCTTTCTCGTAATGATCAATCCATCATCGATACTTCTTGTACTAGTTCTTTTATGAAGAAGACTATTGAATTCAGATGGGATATTTTGGAAAGAATTAAACGCAACTCTGAAGATTGGGAACTCGAAAAAGGTAAGGAGTGAGGTGTAAAGCTTGAATTTGATTATGTTAAAAATTTTATGGATACCGATGCTTTTCAGAATTTTAGCACTAAATATGGGCTTGACTCTGAGATATAGCTTCTTTTTGTTAATAATTTTCTACACATGTTGATCTCCCTAAGGAGAAGTGGTTTAAATATCATCCTCCCATTGAATTCTAAATAGTAGAACCACTACTGCAGGATGCTGCTAACATGACACTACGATCAGAGACCCTTCGAGAAACTATGTGCGATGCAATAATCGCAAACGGTGCTGTATGAAAACTGTCAGAAATGTCTAAAATGTTTGCGATGACGGATGTATCAAACAAGGTTCAGGTTTTTTTGCGTGTGAGATGAAGGGCATACGGTTTAGTTCAATGAACTGTTTGCGATGAGGAGGAACAAAAGAAATGGGCAGACAGATGAAGGCGTGTGCGATACACATCATATGGTTCACTCAGATGAACCGGTTGTGATTAGGCAACACAAAAGAAATGGTCAGCCAGATCAAAGGTGTGTGCGATATACGGCATGCGATTCACTCGGATGAACTGTTTGCATTGAGACATGAGAAAAGAAACAATTCAAATATTTATCTTATTATCTTTATCAGATCTCACTTCTGTAAGTGACCGTGAAGGATTGACAACCTCTTTATCACGTTGGTTGTGAGCTTCTTGTTTGTTTGTGCAGGTACTAGGCGACTTGCATGTAGTCTCCTACTGGATTGATACCTTGGCTCTCAATAACTGAGGGATATACTTACACTACTTTGCCGCATCACCCTTTCCTCTTCAAGGGAAAACCAAGGCATGCCCGAGAGGTAGCATGAGGCCAAAAATTATATATATAATTCCGATCATGATGAACCAGATGCATAGGATAAAACTTCTGATGAAATTCGAATTTCATCGGTTGTAATTCCAAGTTCCAATATGCTTGTGGACGAGGGGGACGACCGCCATCTGCGCTCGGATGCCTTGTCTGATGAGGAGCCGGGTCGGGCTCTCCGCCGCCTTGTCGGGGATGATCAGGGGTATCCGCCGGACACCTATCTTCCCTTGTACCGCCGCCCGGATGGGGCGATGGTGGCTGCCGCCCTGACTGTCTTCGATGGGCACGGGCTCGTGCCATCGGTGCCTTCTGAGGCCTCAGAGGTGGCGGCCCAGTACTGGTGTCTTCTGGCGACTGCAGCGAGGAGGAGAGACCTGACTCGGAGGCGACCCTGGAGGGGGAAGGGGAGACTTCTCCCCTTGCTGTGGACCTCCTCCGCGCCCTCCCCGACGATGGCGAGGCCGACAACCATCCGGTGAGGGAGTCCCAGGCCCCCGCAGAAGTTACTACGAGGTCCAGGGGCACCCCCCGAAGAAGCCGTCGGCCGGGGTCCTGATGAAGACCAGGTCGGCACTGGTCTCCCGAGGTGGCGCCCCTGTTCTGATGTCGTCCCATGCTGTCGCACGGCCGGCTGCCGCGACATCGTCCTCTCTTGGGACTCATGGGCCGGTGGCCCAGGCTGCGAGGCCTCTGGGCTCCATGCTTCTGAAGAGGCCGAGGGACTACGCTACCGTGGACCAGTAAGTACCTTGCCTTGATTTCGTTCCTGCTTCTGCCGCTGCTTCTTGAAGTTCTTCTTTTCCACCATCAGGCCGATGCTGGCGGCGAAGAATAAGAGAGAGGGAGCGACCGCACCTCCTCTGGTGTGGAAGGGCAATGACGGTGACCGCGCCTCTCCGGCTCGGTCATCCTCGCGAGGCGCGGAGGACCGTCATTAGGAGAAAACGGCCTCACCAGCCTAGCTAGCTCTAGACGCGTCCGCCCCCAACTCGCCGGCCGAGGTCCTAAAGGCTCAGGAGCCCCCTGCCCCTTCTTCTTCTGCCGCTGACTCGCAGGCGGTGACTCTGCGTCCTCCTCCTCCCGTCATAGCACTAGTCCGTGATCCAGCTGCTTCACCCGATGCTCTGTAGGAGGCTTTTGCCGTGATGACCCAGCTTCGGGGTGACCTTCGAGGCACCGACCGTCGTTCGGCATCAAGGCACCTGGCGTTGATCTCGGGGTGGCTGCGGTCTGACGTGTCTGTGAGGGAGGCCTGGGGTCAGGCCATGGCAGCTTTCGAGGAGGGTAAGCGGGCCGTTGACCAGGCCGCGGCCGCCCACGAGGTGGCATTGGAGGATGGCGAAGCCGCCAAGGAGCGTTGCCGGGTGATGGAGGCCGAGCTGGAGACCATGCGCAATGAGCGCGCGGCTGAGGCTTGCGATCACAAAGCTAAGGAGGAGAAGATGAAGGCCCGAGAGGATGCAGTCACCGGTCGTGACGCCGAGTTGGAGCGATTGGCGAGGGCACATGCCGCAGAACGCAACCGCCTGGAGAAAATGTGGAGGCGGAGAAGGTCCAGCTGGAGGACAGGGCAAAGGTTCTTACTGAGGATCGCGAGGCCTTCAAGTCTCTTGGGGAGAGGTCCCACAAGGCACTGTAGTGGCTCTACGAGAAGGGTTTGGAGAAGCCTTTGGTGACTGATGATGATGGCCCCACCCAACTGCTTCCTCAGCTCGTCACGACG
>NW_024118390.1:0-10982 GCF_003073215.2 Triticum urartu
CTCCATACCACGGGGTCCTGTTCATCCAGAGGCAATGCCATCGCTCACTGTTCATCCAACCCCTCCGCAGCGCTCACTGTTCATCCCATCGATCGGCTTCAGTTAGCAGCAGTAGACAAGGAATCGCTCGATCGGGTTCAGTTAACAGCCATCGATCGATCGCTCGGGTTCAGTAACGCGTAGCCTGTAGTGCAATCGCTCGGGTTCAGTTAGAGCCCAACGCCTCGCTCGGGTTCAGTTAGAACCAACGCCTCGCACACACGCGCGTACATGTATAAGAGAAACGCGCATCGCTCGGCCCCGACCTCCCACCGTAACCGGGAACTCCCCGAAATTTTCCTCCCCCTCGCTTCTACCACGGTTTTTTCCATCATGGACGGCCCAAAGAATGTCATGCAGCTGCGTCTCCGGCCCGCCCAGGACGAAAAGCTCATTTTCTGTCATGATTTTTTGTCATAGAAGTAGGAGCCCACCACATCTATGATGATACGGGGTTTTGTCACAATTATCGTCATAGAAGTGTCATATGTATGACAGAAAAAAAATTCGTTCGGCCCAAAATGTCACGGATGTGTCTTTTTTTTGTAGTGCACATACCTATTCCTTTTCGGAGTCTGAAACGTTCTGGAAAGTATCCCTTATGTACTCCTGCCGTGTTATGGTATTAATTATATTGGTCTCAACATTTATGGGAGTACCTGAGATATAATGTTTGATTCTTTGACCGTTTACCACCTTTGGATTTGTGCCTCCGGTGTTGTTGATTTTTATGGCACCGGAATGATAAACCTCTACGATAATGTAAGCCCATTTAGAGAGAATCTTTCCTACAAAAATCGTAAACGGGAGTTTTATAGCAAGACATGATCACCTATATTAAACTCACGGTTTTGTATCCTTTTGTCATGCCATCTTTTAACATTTTCTTTAAACAACTTGGCATTCTCATAGGCTTGGGTTCTCCATTCATCAAGTGAGCTAATGTCAAATAACCTCTTCTCACTGGCAAGTTTGAAATCAAAATTGAGCTCTTTAATAGCCCAATATGCCTTATGTTCTAATTCAAGAGGCAAGTGATATGCTTTTCCATAAACCATTTTATACGGGGACATACCCATAGGATTCTTATAAGCAGTTCCATAAGACCATAATGTATCATCAAGTTTCTTAGACCAATTCTTTCTAGATCTATTAACGGTCTTTTGCAAAATCAATTTAATCTCTCTATTACTCAATTCTACTTGACCACTAGACTGAGGTTGATATGGAGATGCAATTCTATGGTTGATATCATATTTAGCAAGCATTTTACGAAAAGCACCATGAATAAAATGTGAACCACCATCAGTCATTAAATATCTAGGGACTCCAAACCTCGGAAAAATAAGTTATTTAAGCATTTTAATAGAAGTGTTATGATCAGCACTACTAGTTGGAATAGCTTCTACCCACTTAGTAACGTAATCAACAGCAACTAAAATATGTGTACACCCATTAGAGGAAGGAAAAGGTCCCATATAATCAAAGCCCCAAACATCAGATGGTTCAATAACAAGTGAATAATTCATAGGCATTTCCTGACGTCTACTAATATTGCCAATTCTTTGACATTCATCGCAAGACAAGACAAACTTACGCGCATCCTTGAAGAGAGTAGGCCAATACAAACCATATTGCAATACCTTATGTGCAGTTCTATCTCCGGCGTGGTGTCCTCCGTAAGACTCGGAGTGGCACTTGCGTAGGATATGTCTCTGTTCATTCTTAGGTACACAACATCTAATAACACCATCTACTTAGGTGTGGGTCATCCCAAAAGTAATGTCTTAGATCATAGAAAAACTTTTTCTTTTGCTGGTATGTGAAACTAGGTGGTATAAATTTAGCAAGAATGTAATTAGCATAATCAGCATACCATGGAGTATTACAAGAAGCATTTATGACAGCTAACTGTTCATTAGGAAAGCTATCATCAATAGGCAGTGGGTCATCAAGAACATTTTCTAACCTAGACAAGTTGTCTGCAACGGGGTTCTCAGCCCCCTTTCTATCGATAATATGCAAAACGAATTCTTATAACAAGAGAACCCATCTAATAAGTCTAGGTTTAGCATCTTTCTTTTCTGTAAGATATTTAATAGCAACATGATCAGTGTGAACAGTTACTTTGGAATCAACAATATAAGATCTGAACTTATCACAAGCAAAAACAACTGCTAAAAATTCTTTTTCAGTAGTAGCATAATTTCTCTGGGCACTGTCTAGAGTTTTACTAGCATAATGAATAACATTCAATTTCTTATCAACTCTTTTCCCTAGAACAACACCAACAACATAATCACTAGCATCACACATAATTTCAAACGGTAAATTCCAATCAGGTGGCTGAACAATAGGTGCAAAAATCAAAGCTTTCTTAAGCATTTCCAATGCTTCTACACAATAATCATCAAACACAAAAGGAACATCTTTTTGCAAGAGATTAGTGAGAGACCTAGAAATTTTACAGAAGTCTTTAATAAACCTCCTATAGAAATCAACATGGCCTAGGAAGCTTCTTATACCTTTGATATCTTTAAGATACGACATCTTTTCAATAGCATTGACTTTAGTTTTATCAACTTCAATACCTCTTTCAGAAATTTTATGCCCCAAGACAATACCTTCATTAACCATAATGTGACACTTCAACCAATTTAAGACAAGATTAGTTTCTTCACATCTCTGCAAAACTCGATCAAGGTTGCTTAAGCAATCAACAAAAGAAGTTCCGTAAATGGAGAAATCATCCATGAAAACCTCAACAATCTTTTCACAGAAGTCAGAGAATATAGCAGTCATACATCTTTGAAAGGTAGCAGGTGCATTGCATAAACCAAAAGTATACGTCTATAAGCAAAGGTACCGAAAGGGAAAGTAAAAGTGGTCTTCTCCTTATCATCTTTTGACATAGGTATTTGAGAAAAACCAGAATAACCATCTAGAAAGCAAAAATGTGTATGTTTGGATAGTATTTCTAGCATTTGATCAATAAAAGGTAGAGGTTAATGATCTTTTCTAGTAGCTTTATTCAATTTACGGAAATCAATTACCATTCTATAACCTGTAACAATTCTTTGTGGGATCAATTCATTCTTATCATTAGGAACAACAGTAATACCTCCCTTCTTAGGGACACAATGAACATGACTTACCCATTTACTGTCAGCAATAGGATAAATTATACCTGCTTCTAGAAGCTTTAGTATTTCATTTCTTACCACTTCTTTCATCTTAGGATTTAACCGTCGTTGGTGATCAACAGCTGGTTTAGCATCATTCTCCAATTTAATTTTGTGCTGACATAGAGTGGGACTAATGCCCTTAAGATCATCAAGAGTATATCCAATAGCAGCACGACGCTTCATCAGAGTTTTCAATAATTTCTTTTCTTCATGCTCTGAAAGGTTAGCACTAATAATAACAAGATATATCTTCTTTTCATCAAGATAAGCATATTTCAAAGTATCAGGTAATTGTTTAAGCTCAAACACGGGATCACCTTTGGTTGGAGGAGGATCCCCAAGGATTTCAACAGGCAAATTGTGTTTCAAAATAGGCCCTTGATTAAATAATATTTCATCTATTTCCCTTCTTTCATTCATAAACATATCATTTTCATGGTCTAGCAAATATTATTCTAACAGATCAGTAGGAGGCATAGCAATAGAAGCAAGACCAACAATTTCATCCTTACTAAGTAATTCTTTATCATGCGATTGTCTGCGAAATTTAGAGAAATTAAAATCATGAGACATATCCCCTAAACCAACAGTAACAATATCTTTCTCGCAGTATATCTTAGCATTAACAGTATTCAAGAAAGGTCTACCAAATATAATAGGACAAAAAAATATCTTGTGGGGAAGCAAGAAAGAAAATCAGTAGGATATTTAATTTTCCCACACAAGACTTCAACATCTCTAACAATACCAATTGGTGATATAGTATCTGTATTGGCAAGCTTAATAGTAACATCAATATCTTCTATCTCAGCAGGTGCAGTATCATTCATAATTTCTTTATATAAGGAATAAGGAATTGCACTCACACTAGCACCCACATCACCATGATAACAATGATCTATTTTGCCAACAATAGGTCTATGTTTATCTTTAGTATCAGGTTTAGCAATCCTAGCACCTTCATCACAGAAATAAATAACATGCCCTTTAGTATTATAAACCAAGAGATCTTTAACTATAGAAATACTAGGTTCAACTTTAATTTGCTGGGGGGGGGGGGGTATAGATGATCTAGTATAACTCTTACGAACCACAGTTGAAGCTTTAGCATGATCCTTTATTCTCACAGGAAAAGGTGGTTTCTCAAAATAAGCAGTAGGAACAATAGGATCAACATTATAAGTAATAATTTCTTCTTCAACTTTAATAGGTTCTACTACTTTAACTTCAACGGTAGGATGATATTTAAACCACTTCTCCTTAGGGAGATCAACATGAGTAGCAAAGGATTCATGAAGCTATTATCTCGGAGTCAAGTCCATATTTAGTGCTAAATTCACGAAAAGCATCGGTATCCATAAAAGATTTAACACAATCAAACTTAAGGTTTATACCTGACTCCTTACCTTCGTCGAGTTCCCAATCTTCAGAGTTGCGTTTAATTATTTCCAATAAATCCCATTTGAATTCAATATCCTTCTTCATAAAAGAACCAATATAAGAAGTATCGAGCATGGATCGATCATTATGAGAAAGCTGAGCATAAAAGTTCTGAATAATAATTTATATTGAGAGCTCATGATTGGAGCATGAATATAACATTGACTTAAGCCTCCCCCAAGCTTGAGCGATACTTTCTCCTTCACGAGGCCAAAAATTATATATATAATTCTGATCACGATGAACCAGATGCATAGGATAAAACTTCTGATGAAATTCCAATTTCAATCGGTTGTAGTTCCATGATCCAATATCATCACATAACCTATACCATGTCAATGCCTTTCCCTTCAAAGATAAAGGGAAGACCTTATTGTTGACAACATCCTCGGGCATACCTGCAAGCTTACATAATCAACAAACTTCATCCACATAGATTAGATGCAAATCGGGATGTAATGTTCCATCTCCTACATAAGGATTTGCTAGAAGTTTCTCTATCATACCTGAAGGAATTTCATAATAAATATTTTCAGTAGGTGCAGTAGGTTGAGGAGCAACTCATTGCTCTTCTGGTCGAGGTGAACATACCCCGAACAAGCCCCTCAAAGGATTATTTTCCATAGTAACAAGTGACAGTAAATTTCAGCACACTATATAAATGTTTCCTTACCAAAGGCGCTTCACTCCCCGGCAACGGCGCAAAAAAGAGTCTTGATGACCCACAAGTATAGGGGATCTGATGTGAACTGGGGCCCCGATCTTTCGATGAGAGAGGATAACTACGATTTTTGTGGGACTTGACCCTCACGATCTGGCTACCAACCGTACAGGGAGAACCGTACATGACTGATATCCACGACAATTGCTGAACCAACTCCATGGCTTTATCGACCGAGCCAACGACGCGATCGACCTATCCATGAAGGATTTTTCCTGCAAGCAAATCGAAGAACATGCAAGAAAATAATAGCCAAACGATCTCAAAATTGCGAATATGCTACATGGGAATAATCTCACAAGATGGGGTTCCGATAGGATGTCTTGACGGTCGCACTAGCCGCTACGAGCGAAGACAAATAAAAGTAGCAATAGCTAAACTTCTCTGAACAAACCCGAGTCTAAACCCTAATACATAGACTGCTATTTATTAACTACAGAAGCGACGGTGACGCGTGACAGAATGACCCGGCGGCAACATCGAGGTAGCCCTGCTTGATGGGCTGAACTTGGCCCATTCTTTTCCAGGTCACGCATATTGTAGGGCCCACCAACTCATTAACCTGCTGGGTCTGGTGTTGTAGAAAACATGCAGGTGAGTATCCAACTCCACCGGCATGCATACATGCCCACATGCATGTACAAGTACGTGCATGGCTGGGCTCCAATTCCTTAATGCATGTTTTGCTTCATGCAACTTGATTTTCTTCATATGGCTAGTCTTCTTCTTGACTTTCTTCATTGTCGTGCACAACATCTCCATGGAAGCTTCTTCTATATAATATATGTCCACATCATCCTCCCTTTCCTGAAAACAAAGCCGTCATCCGTGTTCATCTACCTGAAACTCATCATAGGATAGGGCAAAAATAGGTACAACAGGTATATACGCTGCCACGGGCAAAGTCATTTTATCCCACACAGAGTTTGTATATAAATTATGTGGACGCAAATGAACTATTTGAGCATGCGATATGTCTAGATCAGATGTTGAGACACTCAACGGAAAATTTTCAGAATTGAAAGCAAGCATACTATGCATTGTACGGTCCGTTGATTTAGCTTTCTCATCATTTATTATTTCATCAGGGGTCATAGGAAGCAAGTTGATGGTTTTTCCTCCAAACACAAGAGTATACGAATTTGTTCTACCATGATGAGTAACACTATTATCACAGTGCTAAGGTCGACCTAATAATAAAGAACAATCTTGCACAGGTACAACATCACAGTCAACGTAATCATGATATGAACCTTGTACTCGCACACGACATGTTACCTTCAACTTACCACGGTCGTTGAACCATTGGATGTAATATGGATGGGGGTGTCTCATAGTGGTGAGGCAAAGTTTCTCGACCATCTCTATACTCACCAAATTATTGCAGCTTCCACCATCAATGATCACACGAACGGAATGCCCTTTGACAACAAACTTAGTTTGAAAAAGGTTATGGCGTTGAGGCATCTCAGTATGCCCCACCTGGGCACTAAGTACTTGCATGGTTACAAGACTTGGGTACTGATCGGCCATCTCAGCATTAATATCTCCTCTGTGTCATGCTCCTTAATGTCGCCTGCATTATTAGTGGCAAGCATAGCGCGTGTATCTTCATCCAAATCACTAGCAGAGGAGTACTCACCTTCTTTCCGCACAATGAATGTTTGTTTATTTGGGCAGTCCTTCATCAAGTGCCCGCCACCTTTGCATATATGACACTTCATGTCCCTTGTGCGTCCAGATGAAGTGGTGGGTGCTAGAGAAATTGCTTTCGATGTTGCGGAGGATTGTGAAGCTGATTTTGAACTTGTTGGGAGTGCACCATTGTTCGAGACATGTGGTGTTGCCTCGGTAGTGGTTGGGACAGTTGGAGAGTGTGTCCATGAGGAGTGACGACCTGCAGAAAAGTTACCTCATCCCTTGTTGTGTCATCCCTGTACTTCCCTTTCAGCTTTACAAGCAAAATGAAACAAACGAGTAATATAATTTTACTCCTTATAGTCCAATATGTCCTGAATATCATGATTCAAACCACCTAAAAATCTAGCCATCATTGCATCTCCGGTTTCAACTAATCCACATCGCATTAAGCCAGTTTGCAAACCTTGATAATAATCATCTACAGAACTACTACCTTGTTTTAAACGTTGCAATTCATTTAGTTTGTCACGAGCATAACATGAAGGAACATAACGTTGTCACATAGCTCGTTTTAAAGCATCCCAAGTAGCAGGTATATTGTTGGCATTAACACAACAATACTCACTCCGCCAAATAGAAGAAAAGTTTGTAAATTCACTAGTGGCTGCCCTAACTCTTTGGTTCTCGGGAACATCATGACATGCAAATTTTTGTTCAACAAAAAGTTCCCAATCAAGATAAACATCTGGATTATATTTACCATTGAAAGCAGGCATAGTAAATTTAATTTTAGCACTAGAGTGGTCATAATCTTGAACGTCATACCTGGGTGGACCTCGTGCCATACCTTGACGGTTGAAACATAGTTGTTGATAAGCACGGTAATTGTGGTGGTTGACCGCTTGGTCATCCTCGGTGTCACTGGAATAATCCGCGTAGTTATCCTGATATTCGTCGTTGATACGGGGAGGAATGCGTTGGTGCTGGTTTATGGTGGTGACATCAGTGGCAGTAGTGGGGTGTTGTGGATGACCCATGGGCACACGCCGAGCTCGTGAAATAGCAGCGACACCCGTAGAGTTGCGAGGAGCAGCGTTGTTGTTGACGCGGGGTGCAATCTGCAACTCGTCCAGACGTGACAGGATGTCATGTAGATGTGTGTTGGCAACACCTTGTGCATCCTCTATGGCCTTGAGACTCTCTTCGGCCACAATCTGAGCACCCTCAAGCTGGACGACACGCTCGCTAGTGACTTTCACATCCGTGGTGAGGCCCTCAAGCGTTGGTTGATCCTATACCATTGTTAGCGAAAGAGGACAAAAACACGGTGTATAATCCCCATCAACTAGTAGGACGTGGTGGGAAAATCGCTCACACTCAAGCTTAGTATCAAATTCTTACTTGTTCTTACCAATGCAATAGGTGGTGATCGGCGCGTTGGTGTTGGCTTCAAACTACCGATGAAGATCGGATGGAGTGATAACTAGGAATCAGTAGAGCCGGGACCTGCACTTATTGGTAGGAAAAAGTGTAGTTTGGCAAAGGCTTCTCAACTCACAATATTAGTGGCACAATTTAGCAAAAAGTAATGCAAGTTGAATAATTTCTCAAACTCCTAACTAGTTCTGGCAGTCGACTAGCAAGAAAGAAAACAATCTAAGCTCAGATACTAAATGAAATAAGGGAAAATCGATGAAAATATGATAGCTCCAAGTAGTTAGATATAAGTGAGGTATAAACGCAATGTATGACAAAGCTCGAAAATATATGATAGATGGAGTGGCTCTCAAGTAGCAGCAAAATAATATCCCGAGTAGCAATTAGAATAGAGCAGTTCAAAAGAGATGCTAGTCGGCCTGATTTTTTTCAACTTTTTTTCCTTTCTCTTCTCCATTTTTGTTTTCCTTTTTTCTCTTTTGTTGTCACTCTTTTTTTATTTTCTTTTTCCTTTTCCTTTTGACCAGGCCAGTAACCAACTAGATTGTACTAATGGAGATTAGGAATTGTAATGGAATACGTGTGCATGCAAGAGGACAAGTAACTCACAGCAGATACAGCGGTGGTGGACAGCAGAAGGTACATCGCACAGGATGGCAGAGGGAAATGAAACAGCGGCGCACAGGTGGGCCCTTGTCTCGGATGAAGCGTGGCTGCTACTGCGTAGTGGATGGGTACCACGTGAATCCAAAAAAGTCAAATAGACCAGGAATCGTGGAACCCAAGCAATGACTAACTGTGACTTGTAGACTTGTGGTGCAAATGAAAGACACTAAAAAAATGATACGCGGCGGCGGGCGGATGGAGCGATATAGAGGGCACCGAATCGATGAAGTTCTACTCTCTTTTTTTTTCTGTTTTCCGACAAATAAACAACATGCGGCAGGAATTGTGGGTGGACAAAAACAAGTATGATCTAGTATATAATTACTCCCAAACTAATCTAAACCAGCACTGTTTCTAGGATGAATGCAACCAAAAATTCAACAAAGAAAATACTAGAAGCAAAATTGGTAAAGGCTAAAAAGATAGGTGTGGCAGATGAACTAATCTAATTTTTTTGGCTTTTCTGTGGGTTGTAGGACTGAAAAACAATCTAATTTAATAAAACTGTAAATCGCTCACCGATGAACCTGAAAACTGATACCACTTGATATGAACTGGAGTCCCGATCTTTCGATGAGAGAGGATAACTACGATTTTTTGTGACTTGACCCTCGCGATCCGGCTACCAACCGTACAGGGAGAACCGTACATGACAGATATCCACGACAATCGCTGAACCAAGTCCAGGGCATTATCGACTAAGCCAATGGCGCGATCGACCTATCCCCGAAGGATTTTTCCTGCAAGCAAATCGAAGAACATGCAATAAAATAATAGCCAAACAATCTCAAAATTGCGAATATACTAGATGGCAATAATCTCACAAGATGGGGTTCCGATAGGATGTCTTGACAGTCGCACTATCCGCTACGAGCAAAGACAAATAAAAGTAACAATAGCTAAACTTCTCTAAACAAAACCTGAGTCTAAACCCTAATATATAGACTGCTATTTATTAACTATAGAAGCAACGACGATGCATGACAGAACGACCCGGCGGCAGCATCGAGATAGCCCAGCTTGATGGGCTGACCTTGGCCCATTCTTTTTCAGGTCATGCATATTGTGGGTCCCACCAACTCATTAACCGGCTGGGTCTTGTGTTGTAGAAAACATGCAGGTGAGTAGCCAACTCCACCCGCATGCATACATGCCCACATGCATGTATAGGTACGTGCATGGCTGGGCTCCAATTCCTTAACGCACGTTTTGCTTCATGATACGTCTCCGTCGTATCTACTTTTCCAAACACTTTTGCCCTTATTTTGGACTCTAACTTGCATGATTTGAATGGAACTAACCCGGACTGATGTTGTTCTCAGCAGAATTACCATGGTGTTATTTATGTACAGAAACAAACGTTCTCGGAATGACCTGGAACTTCACGGAGCAACTTTTTGGAAAATATAAAAAATACCTGTAAAAGATGAAGGCCAGGGGGCCCACCACCTGTCCACAAGGGTGGGGGCGCGCTCCCTACCTCGTGGGCCCCCTGGTGCCTCTCCGACTCCAACTCCAACTCTATATATTGTGTTTCGGGGAGAAAAAAATCAGAGAGAAGAATTCATCGTGTTTTACGATACGGAGCCACCGCCAAGCCCTAAAACTTCTTGGGAGGGCTGATCTGGAGTCCGTTCAGGGCTCCGGAGAGGGGAATCCATCGCCATCATCATCAACCATCCTCCATCACCAATTTCATGATGCTCACCACCGTGCGTGAGTAATTCCATCATAGGCTTGCTGGATGGTGATGGGTTGGATGAGATTTATCATGTAATCGAGTTAGTTTTGTTAGGGTTTGATCCCTAGTATCCACTATGTTCTGAGATTGATGTTGCTATGACTTTGCTATG
>NW_024118391.1:0-9560 GCF_003073215.2 Triticum urartu
CAAGAGTGCGTTTTCGTAGGAATAGAACAAATAGCCGCTCTTCACTCCATGGCACCTGATACGATGTCAAAAGCAGTGGGGACACCGAAAATTTCCACCATGCAATGATGGTCCATGCACCGCACGTAACACGTTCATGCATGAATTCATGATATTTGAGGCAGCATCTTATACCCAAAAGCAGATTGAGGAAGACAGAATAAAGGCTGTGCCAGACATTAGCAGATACCCTATACCAAAACTTTCAAAAGCACTTCCTTTTTTACATAAATCACTATTCCACAGCTGCGGATAAAACTTACTTCCCTAAAGTATACATTTGGTTCACGCAATTCATCGAACGCCTCCACCGGCGAGGAAAGCCATGTCGGAGAAACTACACGCGACAGACGTTGCACCAAACACCATGACTTGTGTTGTGCTATGCCTGCGGCATGCGAGCAACCTGCATTGTAACTAAATAAAACAGGAACCTGCATTGGCAAATTAATGCCGCTGACCGTGTTTTCCATTAGATGGTTTGCTCTGGTAAGTAACTGCTAGCGCCACTGGCGATCCATCATGGCAAGGCATGTACGTCCTGGAGCGCGACCGGCAATGGAACCGCCAGGGGCTGACGCCCGTGCGTTGGCGTGGTGGAGGTTCTTCCACTTAGAGAAGCGGCAGAAGCTTGTGGATGCCGCTGACTCCTCTATTTTCGACGTGGTGTACGCGTTCCACATAATCGACCCCAGGACACAATGCCATCGCTTCCGAGGGACCATGACCAAGAAGGCTTGGCGTCCAGGGACGTCGAACTTGACTTTCTGCTCATACGGAACGACATCAAGTACACCTCCTGTTCTGCATCGTGTAGACCATCCACAACGCCATGGTGGCTACGGGGCATGGTCCCATGTGACTGGACACTAGCTGGGGTCCACCATCTCGATCAACAGCAGGAAGATCATGGCCTGGGCAGGCGTTTCCCTCACTACATTCCTCTTCAACGTGCCACTCTTGTCGGCGCCAGTGGAGAGGATTCCCCAGAAGAAGGTGGAGCATGCCATCCACATCGCCAAGTGCTTCATCACATCCAGTCGCATTGTCTGACGGAGGATGACAACGGAGGACGTGTGGGAGCAGACGAGGTCGCAAAATCCGTCGCCGCTGGTGAGGGCTTCCGGAGGTGGCGGCCGATGGCGGTGGCATGGTTGAGTGCGAGTTGGGCGGCTGCTTATTTTTAGTCCAGACTCCTGTGGATGGACTAGATTAGAGAGAGAAAGAGAGAGAAGAGGGGGAGGGTGCAAGTTTTGGGAGTCAAAAACTCAAAATGAGATATATCTTTTGGGGGGTTTAGGGGGTCTGCTAGTTGGCTCTTTTTTGCACCAAATATCACTGGTACTCCTCAAATTCGAGTTCTAGAGATGTCCTAAACCAAGGCTGCCACTATAGAGAACCCTCCCCCTGTTTTAATTCTTGTTAGCGGCCAGGTCAAATTAATAGCATCGAAGCCAATCCTCGTCTGAAGGAATATATAGGTCAAATGTCCAAACAAAAAACGGTCACGATGTTCTACTTGTCAGGGACCATAAATATTGGTTAAAGTCCTAGATTGAGCCGAATGACTGGTGGTAAACTAAATAGTTAGGGAAAATCTCTCTATGAACATCTATACGATTGAAAATAGCACTGCTCCAAATAGCAATGATGCCCCTAGATGAAAGGAATCTGAATAAATTAATAAAAAAGAATCAACAGTTCTTAATGAAAGGAGGATTCTTGCTTGTAGGAGGCAAATAACAGCATATCGGCTAACATCAATAGCATTATGACAGAAATAATAATTATCGTCAAAATTTAAACCTTGTGAATCCAAACACAAAATATTACATTACATGTCTTAAGAGAAATCATCGGCAAGTTACTAGCAATAAAATAACCCATAAGCAAGATACAAGTAATAAAATAGTGAAATTCTGCAAAGTAGCATCTTCCTATAGATTAATTAGCCAGCGTCTTCAACCTCACTTTTGGTAGCGCCAGTTGATGAGGGAAAGCATCTCTTCTTTCTCCTTGGATTTCTGGATTCTGCTTTCAGATTGAAGGTTCACCTTAAAGCCATCATACTTGTTGGATCTTGAGCTCCTCCTCAAGTTAGCAACCTCAATAGGAGTTGTAATCTTGCTTTTAGGGTGCTTCACCTCAGGAGAAACATTAGTGATAACATCGGAGCCTGCATTGGAATCCTGATCTTGACCTGGCTCACTTTCGTGGGGCTGCTAGAAGATGCCATAGAACATTAGTCCTTTTACGTGTGCTTGTAGTTGCAAATGTGTAATGCCCTAGGATTTGTATTGGGTCACTTATTTTGGGACGGAGGGAGTACTAGCTAAAACAACGATATGTGAGCATGTGACAGCATATATAATTGGTCTCCAGATGCATATATAACACACGAAGCTACCAAAGTAGAACTAGTAGCAGTAGCAGAGAAGGAAAACAAAACATATATAGTGCTTATGTACTCTTGTGCTTTGTAATCACCATCGTGCACCAGAGGACTAAACTTTCTCAAAGGGTACAAAATTTGATAGATGTCATATGGAACAAAATAGGTTATCACTCTTGGAGTAGCTAGGTACTCACCCTTGGGCACTGAACGCTGCATGATCGGAGACGGAGCAAGAGGTGCAATGTGGCGCAGTCGTGGATGGCATAGTCCGCCAGGGTGCGACCATCTTCCAGCTGTTTCCCGGCATGGATGAGCCTCTGTTCGTCGGCGGGAATGCCGTCGCTCTCCTGGATCATGGCCTTGACGCAATCGACGGTGTCCAGCTCCTCAAAATAATGGGTAGTGGTCTTTCCAGCCAACCCTTTGACAAAGATTTCGATCTTCCTTCTTGGGCGCAGACCGAGGCGGAGAGTGGATCCATCATGGATGCGGTAGTAGGCCACGCTGCGTGTGTCGTCTAGGTCCTCGTCGTCAAAAGTAAGGCGCTGCTGCTCATGAATCTTGGCCTTGACGACGTTGATGGTGTCCGACGGGTCGACCTTCACGGCGATCTTCTTGCCGGCGAGGGTCTCCACAAAGAGCTTCATCTGTTGAATGAAATTAACACCAAGCATCAGCCATTGGGAGGGTTATATATCCAAGTACAGATCCTACAATGAACATAATAACAAAACCTAATTAAACCATGCATTGACGGATGGTGATCAACAAGCAACCTACTGGAGTAGGTACGTTCTAGTATGATACAGATGAGATCAGCAGCCATCTCGCGTACCTTTCAACGTGAACACGATGTCGAAGGAGAGGCGGAAGGAACCGATCGATCGATGGTATGGTTTGTTTGCTCGAAAGCGATAGATCGATAGATGGATGGAGACGTGAAGATAGGGATTGATGTGTGTGTATATATCACCAACGGCCCACATTCCACGGGTATGATTCAATCTGCTGGTTCCTTCCTAGGGAAGCCGCGTGATTTGCCTTCGGAATCGGCCGTTTCCATTTACTGAGACTACTGTGACTCGTCATGGGGCCTGGGGTCTAGGGCCTGGCTTTTGTTTAACCTGGACGGAATCGCCAGACGAACAATCACAGTGTACATTACTAGTAGAGGTCGATCAAACTAGCAGATTTTTTTTTCTTTTGAGGGATCAAACTAGCAGAACATATCAGTTCAAAGTGAACGTGCTTTGGGGCCTGAAACTTCCACACCGGAAAATGCGCATACTCATATTCGTGGCATGAGTGATCAGTTTCTACACCACCAGCATTAACAGCCTTCTTCGGCCAATTGAACTGGTGAGATTGTCAACTTAGAGCATCTTCAACGGCCGCACAAAAATTCCACGCCTAATAAACGTTATAGCGCGCCACTGTAGCACTTTTAATGTGCCGGTACCAACTTTGTTTTGGCAGGCGCCCAAAAAGCAGACAGTGCAAATTGTGAAGCGCGCGCAATCCGGCGCCCAAAATATGCTGCGTGCGATAGCGTTTTTCAGCGCGCGCCCAAAAACTTTTAGCGCTACAGCTTCTGCTGGAGCTGCCCGGCGCCCCAAAAAATAAACTTTTAGTGCGCGGAGCTCTTTTTGGGCGCATGTTGGAGATGCTCTTAGGTTTCTACTGATCGGACTGCTAGTTCAACTGGTTCAATAGCGACCAAAAACAGAAATATTTAAATTATCTTTTCTAAAATTTGCTCTCTAATCAAATAAATACCCATAATATTGGTTGTAATCCATTATTAAATCACACATTGTAGCTTTTTCGAAAAGGAGAATGCATGGCCCCCGGCCTTTGTATCAGGGCGATGCATATAGCCATTTTATTAATTATTCACCGACACCTTACAAAGAAATACATCAATAAATCGGAAGGCACTTTCTTTGGCAACAGCAGTGGGCGCCGCCGCCGATATACCTTGTCTCCTTAGGGCCATGGAGGCGTGGTGGATATCAGCACTTGCCGGTGGGAGGGCTCCATTTTTAGATGTTTTTTTAGTTTTGTTAAAGTCTGTGTCCTGCTTAAAGAGGCGAGGCGGCGGCTCTCTACAGCTTGAACTTTTTCTAAAACTTATTCAGTCCTTACATGTCCTAGTCTTTTCTTTTCTGCCAAAACAGCATATCGTTACTTAGTTCATGCTTTTGTTTGTGACAGCAAAGAACAAAAATAGAAGGCGGTCTGCGGTGGATTTTCTGCGATGACTGTATCATAGTTGCAAGTAGTAGTCTACTTATCCTTGATGTTCCATACACAGCACTGAAGGTTGCAAGTGTTGATTACTGGCTTTTTTCTGTCTATTGTAAAAACGGTTCATGTATAAATGTTGTATCTGTCAAGATTTCAACCATGCTATCCTTCGTTCAAGCTGTGCTATTGGCACGATGAATATTTGCATGAGACAGTCAGTCGGCCTCTGAAACCAGGCATTTCTTCATTTTTTCTTTAATATTTTTTAATTGTTTCTTTTGTCAAGTAGGCCTTTGGAACTTTTCTTTTAATTATAGTACTAAATTGTTTATCTTTGACAATGGAAAGACCTTTGGAAGACAAACAAACTGATTGCAAGAGCACAAAAAATGAATATCAGCTATGTTCCACTTTGTTTTACCACTCGATCACCCGGACCCGAACGCAATTTAATACGTACTCCCTCCGTAAAGAAATATAAGAGTGTTTAGATTACTAAAATAGTGATCTAAATGCTCTTATATTTGTTTACAGAGGAAATATAAGAGTGTTTAGATCACTAAAATAGTGATCTAAACGCTCTTATATTTGTTTACAGAGGGAGTACCATTCTCGCTCAATGCACTCAATGAACATAGTCGTTTGGTCAAAACCATAAAAACAAACCCATTAATAGAGGTACAAAAGAGTACACAAATAAAATGAGCACCCGAATGTACCGAGTAAAAAAATGCAAGGACTTGCATCAATATGCGAAGTAGATAAAAAGACTTTCACACCTTGCTCTCTTTCGAAACCACCATCTTCTATTTTTCTCATGAATAAAAGCAACAGAAGCACACACATGGGCTCCTCGAAGCGCTGCGCCTTTGCCTGCTAGTATGTAATATGATAGCTTTTTTGCCGATAAAGGGCGATTTTATTATCTCAAATGTAGCATCAAGCGGATACAAAGCATTATGAGTAACACCCGATCTCTGCATAAATAGGACGCACACGGCCCAATATGAAGGTCTGACAAAAATTAATGAAAAAAAAACCGACAAATCGGCAACAGTAGAGCCCTATAGACAGAAACTATGGTTATGTCGATGGAGGTGGTGGATCGATCCGAAGGTTATGTTGCCATCTATGTTGGGAAAAAACCTCCATAGCCACCTGCTCCAATTGCATACAGACCACCTTGAACAGCGGTTCGTCCTTCGGTCGTTGTAACATAGACCACATACGTAGCAATTGCGTACACCGGAAAATAACCTGTAGAGGAGAAGCATTTCTTCCATTAAAAACGAAATCATTTGTACATAGCCAAAGCGACCAAATTAAGGCATACACTCCCATCCATATTAGCGTTTTGAACCTATTTGAAATACCGTCCAACCAATGACCAAAAATGTTGGCAACAATTGTGGGCGGATACAAATTTGACGCTATTTGGATGACTGACCACGTAGAATATGCAAACTTGCATTGAAAAAGGAGGTGTTTGATTGTCTCATCATGAGTACAAAAACAACACTTCTTACTCCAGTGCCAGTTGCGTCGTGCGAGATTGTCTTTGGTTAACACAACCCCCCTACGAAGATACCACATGAAAATTTTCACTTTTAGTGGAATCTTGGACTTCCAAATTTTCTTGTTATTACTCACTGGTACCTCAGAATGTGTGAGCGCACGATACATAGAGTCTACAATGAAACACCCTGATGTAGTAAGGTTTCAGCGAAACACATCCCGGCCTTGTGCAGGTTAATCGAATCCAGTCGAGATAAAATATTATGCCATGACATAAGTCGGGGGCCAATCAAATCCCGCCTGAATGAAATATTAGGCCGGAATGAACTGAGCACTTGTACAATAGTATTATTCTTATCGCGAACAATGTTGTATAAGCCTGGATATTGTTCTTAGAGACTGGCATTGCCTAGCCAGATGTCTTCCCAAAAACGAATCTCCGACCCATCCTTTATCGCGAAAGAGCCGAGGCGAAAGAGATGTTTCTTTGCCGCCATTAGGCCATCCCAAAAGTGCGAATCGCCAGGTTTCCAAAATGCCTAGGACACCGCCTCTTGACCTAGATACTTGTTGCGCAACATGGTTTGCCAAACACCATCCTCAGTAAGAAGTTTGAACAACCATTTACTGAGTAGGGCCTCATTTTTTTCCTGCAAGTCATGAATTCCGAGACCTCCTTGGTCTTTCGGCCTACAAACCACGCTCCATTTGGACAGCATGTATTTTTTTTCACCATCTCCTTGCCAAAAGAATCTGGATCTAAAATAATCCAGTCTTTTTAGGACCCCTTTTGGGAGTTGGAAGAAAGAAAGCATATAAAGAACCATATTTGTGAGGACAGAGTTAATCAAAACCAACCGTCCTCCAACTGAGAGTAGTTTGCCTTTCCAACTACTCAATCGTTTCTCTAGACGCTCCTCTACATACTTCCACTCCGCAATGGTGAGGCGTCGATAATGAATCGGTATTCCCAGATATTTAATCGGGAATTGGCCATGTGCGCAACCAAATAGGTCAGCATAATCGGCCGCCGCCTCAACGGCTTCTCCAAAGCAGAACAATTCACTTTAATGGAAGTTTATTTTGAGACCCGACATTTGCTCAAACGCTGAAAGCAAGAGTTTCAGGTTTCGAGCCTTGTCCATATCATGTTCCATAAAAAGAATTGTGTCATCGGCGTATTGTAAAATAGGTAAAATAGAGAGGCCACCATCCATAAGGTGTGGCACTACTCCTGCAATCTGGCCGTCCTGCTTGGCGCGCTCAATCAGAATCGCCAACATGTCAGCGACAATGTTAAATTACATTGGGGACATGGAGTCACCCTGTCGTAGTCCTTTTTTTCTCTGAAAGTAATGGCCTACATCATCATTGACTTTGATGGCCACACTACCTCCAGTTACAAAATTGTGGATCCACTGACGCCATTTATCGGAGAAACCTTTCATCCTTAGGTCCTATTGAAGGAAAGACCACTTGACCTTGTCATATGCCTTTTCAATGTCAATTTTGAATATCATTCCACTCATGTTTTTTCGGTGCATCTCGTGGACGGTCTCATGCAGTATTACTACACCATCTAGTATATTTCGTCCTTGCATAAAGGCCGTTTGAGATGGACGGACAACACGGTCAGCTATCACGTTTAACCTATTCGTAGCCACTTTGGTGAAAATCTTGAAGCTAACATTAAGGAGACATATGGGTCTGAACTGCTGAATCTGTTCAGCCTCCTTAATCTTCAACAACAAAACAATCTCGCCAAAATTTATTCTGAATAGATCAAGTCGATTGGCATGAAGACAATTGAACAACTCCAAAAGGTTAGCCTTGATGATATCCCAGAAATTCTGATAGAATTATGCGGGGAAACCATCAGGGCCTGGAGCTTTGTTGTGTTCCATTTGGAACACCCCCGCTCTCACCTCCTCTTCTGAGAAAGGTGCCGTGAGGATATCATTCTCTTCTGCCATGACTTGTGGAATATCATCTGTTCGGGTCTCGTCAAGGGTGACATTTCCTTCATCCGACGCTCCGAACAGAGATTTGTAGTAGCTGGTGATATAGTTTTTGAGCTCCCGTTGACCTTCGTTCCGCCCCTCATCCTGTTGGAGACTATGAATACATTTCTTCCTATGTGGACCATTGGCGAGCAATTGGAAGTATCTTGTATTACTATCTCCCATTAGAATGAAGTTAGCTTTGGACCTCTAGTAGTATTTGATCTCCTCTTCTCGCAGAAGACGGGCAACCTTCTCATTAAATTGATTTTTCAATTCAATCTCATGTTGAGATAAGGTGCGGGTCTCTGCAATTTTGTCGAGGTCATCAATGATGGTGCAAAGGCACTGCTTTTCTTTTTTATATAACCCATTGATGTGTTTCGCCCATCCAGAGAGGTGTTGCCTCATGGCCCTTATTTTATAATTCCATCTCTGAATCGGTGTACGACCAATGGCTGGCCTCTCCCAAACTTTCTTGATTATTTCTACAAAACCTTCCCAGTGCAGCCATGCCAATTCAAATTTGAAAGGGTGGCAGGAAGAATGGCTCGTAGAATTAGAATCAAGAACGATTGGTGCATGATTCGATAATGCCTCGATTCTCTCTAGGGCTCGTACGGTTACCATAGGAAATTTTAGCTCCCATTTGGTATCCATGAGTACCCTATCAAGCTTCTCGTACGTTGGCACAGAACGGTTATTAGCCCAAGTGAACTGCCGCCCCGACATACAAGCCTCCCGAAGGTCCAAACTATCAATCACAACATTGAATAGAAAGGGCCAGTGAGCGTCGAAGCGGTCATTATTTTTTTCTTCATGGTACCTAAGGATATTGAAATTGAAGGAAATATGCCCTAGAGGCAATAATAAAGTTGTTATTTATATTTCCTTATATCATGATAAATGTTTATTATTCATGCTAGAATTGTATTAACCGGAAACTTACACTAGTAGAAAACAGGGCTTTGGTCCCGGTCGGGTCAGCCCATTAGTCCCGGTTCAGTCCAGAACCGGGACCAATGGGGGCATTGGTCCCGGTTCGTGAGCCCAAGGGGCCGGCCGGGCCACGTGGGCCATTGGTCCCGGTTCATCTGGACCTGGCTCCCCTTTAGTCCCGGTTCATGCCCCCAACCGGGACCAATGAAGTGCCTATATATACCCTCCCGCGTAAGAGCAGAGCACACTGCTCTGTTTTTTTCTGGCCGAGGGGGAGAGGGCTTGGTGGTGCTCTAGCTCACCTCCTATGCACACAAGGTGTTCTATGGAATGCCTGAGCCACACTACTTAAGCTTTCTCCTCTCCAAGCTCGACCTCCAAGCTCCATTTTCCTCAATATTTGTCTAGGTTTAGCGGTCCGTCAT
>NW_024118392.1:0-17910 GCF_003073215.2 Triticum urartu
GCCGCCACCGGCGCGCCATCGCGACGCCGTCGCCGAGCGCCTATCTGCTGCCACCTCGCCGTCCTCCGGCCGCCCGGCCTCTCCTCCCTCGTCGCCGGCCTCCCTCCACTTCAGACTCCGGCCACCGCGACATCTCCGGCGAGATCCGATCCGGCCACCTCGGTTCGCGTGAAAACCCTACATCTCGCGGGGTATAATTCTTCTATCCCTTTTCCGTGTAACATTTTATGCCTTTGTTAAACATGCCATAACTCCTCATCCGTAGATCCGTTTTGCATGCATGATATATCAAAATGTTCATCATGATGTGCTCTTCATTTTGTTCCATTGTGACATGCTTATTTGAGTCCATCTTGATGCCCAAATCGTTGATGCAAGAGTGCTATAAAATGTTAGGTGCTGATTCTTAGCAGAGTATGAGCATTTTTCATTTTTGCTACATTTGTTGTGTGCTTCATATGGGCATGAGTCCTACATGTATTTTGATCTATGCCATGCCATCTTTACAGGGGTGCTTGACATGTATTTTTATGATCAATGTGGTGACTAGCACAAGCATGCAAAGTAGCTCTCGTGATATTGCTGGTTTCAGGGACTTAGAATTTCACTATGTCATTTCCCTGCTGTTATTTGTATGCCATGTATTCATGTTGCTACAATGAGATCCATGCTTCTTTTGAGTATGTTCAGTAAGGATGATTTGGACATATGGTTATGCTCTATCCATCGATGCCCCTGTTTGCAATTATGGAGTCCGCTAGGATGACTTAATCTTGTTCTTCTTTCGCTATAAAATGTTCCTGGCAGACTGTTTACGTGTTAATCAATTTTTCCATGGATGTTGTAGTTCACCCAAGTATGCTATAAACTTGTTATTGCCATGGTTAGACTTATAATTCTGTTGATGCCATGCTCTATTTTCTGCTAATCTGAATCTGTTAACGAAACTTGCTATGTTTACATGGCTGCCATCATATCTTTTGATCCTTTTTGGCTCATGGTCAGTAAGGGACTTTTGTTCTATGCTTTGAGTAGATTCATGCCATGCCTTTGTTTGCTATGTTTAGTTTCCGTAGCATGTTGTTTGCTTGCTCTAAACATTGCTTCCTGATGTTAATTCCTGGCATGTTAGTATTTTCACTAAGCCTGTGATGCTGATATCTTTTGCACTTTTGCCATGCTTGTTTGAACCTGCTCTTATGTGATTTAGCCATGGCTCAGTGTTCATATTTTCTCAAGCATCTTGATTAGATTACTACCATGTGCTTTGTTGTTATGTTGGAGTGCAGTAGCTTAGTTTCTTGTTGCATTCTAGATGACATCGTGCTGTTAATCGCAGAATTGTGCCATTCTTGTTTTGCTTGCCATTTGCAATCCGTGCATCAGATTCTGGTGATCTTTATATCGATTTCGACCGAAATCAACTCATCTTTCCAGCAGCACACTTGGTTTGCCAAGTTGAGGCCTGGTTCAATCTTTTCCTTCCGAAGCACACATATGCATTGCATATCACATCCCGCATGTCATGCCATGTTTTGCATCATGTTGCTTGCGCATTGCACCGTGGTTGATTGTTGTTTCCTTTGCTTGTGTTCTTGACTTGGGTAGAGCAGGGAGACGAGTACGTGACTGAGGAACCCGTTTAGTATGCTTACGAGGATCAAGCTTTCGCCAACTCGGAGAACTTTGCAGGCAAGATGACCATACCCTCGAAATCACTTCTATCTTTGCTTGCTAGTTGTTCGCTCTATTGCTATGCCGCGATGCCTACCACTTGCTATATCATGCCTCCCATATTGCCATGTAAGGCCTCTAACCCACCTTTCCTAGCAAACCATTGTTTGACTAAGTTACCGCTTTGCTCAGCCCCTCTTATAGCATTGCTAGTTGTAGGTGAAGATGGAGTTTGTTCCTTGTTGGAATATGAGTATTGTTGGGATATCATTATTATATCTTGTTACTTTAATGCATCTATATACTTGGTAAAGGGTGGAAGGCTCGGCCTTATGCCTGGTATTTTGTTCCAATCTTGCCGCCCTAGTTTCTGTCATACCGGTGTTATGTTCATTGATTTTTGCGTTCCTTATGCGGTTGGGCTATAATGGGAACCCCTTGACAGTTCGCCTTGAATAAAACTCCTCCAGCAAGGCCCAATCTTGGTTTTACCATTTGCCACCTAAGCCTTTTTCCCTTGGGTTCCGCGGACTCAAGGGTCATCTTTATTTTAAACCCCCGGGCCAGTGCTCCTCTGAGTGTTGGTCCAACTTGTCAGCCGCCGGTGGCCACCGGGGGCAACTCTGGGCTGTCCTACTGGATGTTTGGACAATCCGGTGTGCCCTGAGAACGAGATATGTGCAGCTCCTATCGGGATTTGTCGACACATTTGGGTGGTTTGCTGGTCTTGTTTTACCATTGTCGAGATGTCTTGTAACTGGGATTCCGAGCCTGATCGGGTCTTCCTGTGAGAAGGAATATCCTTCCTTGACTGTGAGAGCTTGTGATGGGCTAAGTTGGGACACCCTGCAGGGCATTGAATTTTTGCAAGCCGTGCCTGCGGTAATGGGCAGATGGGAATTTGTTAATGTCTAGTTGTAGAAAACTTGAAACTTAACTTAATTAAAATGAATCAACCGCATGTGTAGCCGTGATGGTCTCTTTTTGGCGCAGTCCGGGAAGAGAACACGGTCTCGTGTTATGCTTGACCGTAAGTAGTTTCAGGATCACTTCTTGATCTTTATAACTTCTCGACCGTGCTATGATTCTCTTCTCGCTCTCATTTGCGTAAGTTAGCTACCATACATGCTAGTGCTTGCTTCAGCTCCACCTCACTACCTTTTTGTACCCATAAGCTTAAATAGTGTTGATCACAACGGTGTGAGATTGCCGAGTCCCAGATACTCACAAATTACATCCAAAAACATAAGCAGGTGCCGATGATGCCAGTGCAGGGGACGCGACCGAACTCAAGTGGGAGTTCGACGAGGATTCAGGACGTTACTATGCTTCCTTTCCGGACGATCAATAGAGGATCCCAATTGGGGCGATCGGGGATCCAGCATTTGGGGTTGTCTTTCTTTATTTGGTTCCCTAATCGGGGATCCCAATTCTGGATGATGTAATGCTATATTTATGTATTGTGTGAAGTGGCGATTGTAAGCCAACTCTTTATCCCTTCCTTATTCAGTACATGGGATGTGTAAAGATTACCCCACTTGCAACATGCCTACCATGCGGTTATGCCTCTAAGTTGTGCCCCGACACGTGGGAGATATAGCCGCATCGTGGGTGTTACATCTAGAGCCCGGTGAGAGGGTTGTGTTCCTCCCTTACTTTCTCCGCGGGCTAGGGTTTCCCCTCCACCCCTTTGTTCATGATCTCATGTTCTATTACAGGCTGGGTTTTCATGATCTGGCCTCGAAATCCTTCCTCCACATCTTGGCGTTTATCGTTGTGTGTGAGGCATTCCCCCGCATCATTCCACACTTCGGCTTGTGGCTCAAGATTTCCAACGTGAAGCTAAAGGTTGTTGATAGGCAACACACGGATTTTTGCAGTGCCATGGTGAGCAAGCTTCCCAAAGTTATCTGGCCCAAAGGGGCCTTTGTGGAGACCGTTAAGATATGGCAGCAGGAGTGGTTTTATATCAATGAACCCCGCAGTACCAAGTGAGTGGTCGCCCTGCATTTAGATTTGGAGCCCTGTTGCGGCTTGCGTCATGGACCAACAAGGGTCTGGATTGGGGATCATGTGATGAGGTGCTGATGCTGAAAAAGCACATAAAAAATATCATAGAGAAGGACACCAGCCTCACTGATGTGATCCAGGTGATGCTCATTCGCCGGTCGCTTCCCTGCCAACGCCGGCCTCTCCGCATGTGGGAGTTCAATCCGGAAGGGCCACGGATCCTGAAGCGATTCTTCGGCATGACACATGAAGCAATCTGGAAGCTACTTTTCAAGACTCAAAAATCATGGCTAGGGACGTCCGAGGACATCGGCCTCGACGGCAATCATCCACCCTCCTCGGTAAGTGCTTTATTTCTGAACATAACATAGTTAATTAATCAAAAGAGGGGGTGCACTGAGAATTCCAACCTGTAAAACAGGGCTAGACAAAGAAGGCGGAGCAGGTCAGATGTCCAGCTCCATTGCTCGAAAACCTAGCAGATCCTCTTCTAATGAGGATGCTGGTCCCGGCGCCCTATTAGGCGCCGGAGAAAAAGGTCAAGAAGAAGAATAAGGAAGACAAAGATGGTCTCCGCCGCAAAGGTACTTCAGACGCGATGTCCGAAGAGACTGAAACTCACTCCTCTGAGGAGGAGGAAGATGAAGAGGAGGAGGCCGACAACAACCTTTTCCCAAGGGGATAAAGAAGAAAAGGGTGGCCTTCGAAGATCCAGAGGCGGAGGCTCCCAAAAGGGGGAAAATATCCCTCCCAGAGGGCTCGGATTCGGACATCGAGGCCATCCCTGAGTGGCACCCCAGGGTGAAGCCCCTTGCCGAATCGTAAGTATCTGAAGATGCCGTACATAAGGTCAGTTTGGATGATTATGGTATTTAACATTTTGTATGGTGTAGTCCGGCCCGCGATCTTTCCCAACAATCATCGGAGGGGAACTCTTTGGATCCGAGGATGATGGAGAGTGAGTCACCTTCGCGAGCCTCCCCGCCTATCGCCACGGACAACACCGAGGTGTTATCCCGAAGGGCCTCTTCGGGGCACGGGGAGGTACAAGAAGCCGCCAAAACGGCTCTAGAGGGTAATACCTCAGCAGCCGAAACACGGGGAGAACAATCCCCTCAGGGACTGACGACGGGGGCCTGGACCTGTCCGGCCCCCAGCCGAGCACTATTTCGAAAGCCAAGTAGCTCCAGAATCAAATAAGCGACCTCCCTTAAAGGAGGGGGGAGTACCAACTCCCGCGGCAACCTTCGCTAATCCGAAGGTGCCGAACATGTTGATGGAGGCACTGCAACGTGCTTCCATCATGGAGGAGCACCGCACCCTGATGGGTGTGGTGATTGAAAAGGTTCAGTCTGCCAAGAGCGGGTTGAACGAGGCCTTCACTAGCCTGCTAACAGGCTTTGAGGTAAGCAATGTAATATTCCTGACCGCTTTTGATATGAAAAAGATGCCTGTGTATAGATAGTATCCCCTGAGACTCTGGCCGTCCCTTTAAAAAAAGGGGGCGAACAGAGGATCAATAATTTTCGCAGGATATAATATACATTTATATGTTGAAATGCAGGTTTCACTGTTAGCGGCGACCGCCCATGCCGCCGAAGTACCCGAACTTAAGCGTAAGCTGGGGCTGGCCGATGAGGATCTCGTCAGCATCAACAAAAGATTTGATGAGGCGCAAGGTATGTTTTAGAACATTTCGTTCATGCCCGTATTAATACGCATATATAGAGTCAAAGCTCATGCGCTGCTGTGTGTATGATTGCAGGCAGAGCGGCTATGGTTGAGGCCCTTAGGGGTGAATTTTCCCAAGCCCAAGAGTAGGCAAGGGTGAACAAGGCGGCTGCTGATAAAGCGGCCGAGGACTTGAAGTCTGAACAGGTTGTCCGCTACCAATACGAGGAGCGGGTGACCGAAGTGGAGCAGGCGCACAAGGATGCCGCCGACAAGTTCAAGTCCCTAGAGGAGAAGAGTAAAGCGCAGGCGACCAAGCTTGCCAAGGCCCTTAAAGAGGCTGAGGAGGCGTGGGCCGAATCCCGAGCCATGCACGAGGAGATTAAGCAGGCCAGTGAAATAGCGGCCGGTAAGCCCTGACCTCTTATAGAGTAAATTCAGAAATTAGATGTATATTTTATTGACACGACTATGGCATGCTCCAGATGCCTTTGTGGATTCTCTGAAGAGCGCCACCGACGCTACGCGGTTCTTCCGGGACCAGGAGGGGCACGCGATGGAGAAGCTATTCTGGTCCCAGTTCGTGGCGCGGGAGCGCCCCGCGCTGCTGAATGGCCAGATGGCGCAGTGGACCGAGCTCCATAGGATGTACGGATTGGCCATGAGGGACGTCATAGTCCGGCTATGACCAACCGAACCCGTTCTGCGCAGCTATTTTGGCCTAGTGCAGCAACTTGTTGATGCGCTACCCTGTATTGATGTGGTCAAGCGATCATCATGTATAGAAGGTGTGCGGCTGGCCTTTGCCCGTGTTAAGATGCACTGGGCCAAAATGTAGGCCGTCATCGTGGCCGTCGAAGGTCCACCCGGAGGCAAGGACCACCGTACGCTGGAGCGCTACTTTGAAGACATCCTGGAAGGTGCCCGCTTGATAGAGGGCCAGTGCTCAAAGGACATCATGTTTGAGTGAATGTGTTTGAACTGCCCGGATGTTGTATAAACCAAAGCTTTGTAATATATTTATGTTGTTTGTCTTTTAAAGTGTTTTTCCTCCTGTGCGACCGTTTGTATCCCTAAGAGTTTGCCAGTCGTCGGCTTCAACCCCCACATAGATACTACGTGGGTGTTTGGAACAGCACATGACAACACATTAACCCAATGTCTTGGTCCATAAAGGAGGTGTTAGTGCAGCGAACCAGGCAATCAGACTATGCAGCTTTACCACTCTCACTTAGCCATAGGAGTTTCACAATGGGGTTATAAGGTAGCCCCCGGTGCGTATGAGGCTATCCGAACTTGGGTGCCTTACGCGTGTGGCTGGAAGATAGCTTGTCCTTCGTGTAATACGGAAGAAATTGCTAGAGAGTTATTAAGTCGCCGAATCACTGACCAACGCTCGCCACATCATGACAACCAGTTTTTGGCTTTCTCTACTGAGGTGCTTGACCGGACAAACCAGAAACACAATCGTAGTAGTTCTCCCTTTACCACCTTAGCCGAACACGCGGAACATAAGGCGGTAATCATAGGAGCCGGTCAACCCAACTATTGACCCAAGACATGATTCAAAGCCGATGCATATAATGCCATATTCGGGACACTGAAATATACTTATAAAAGTGTTCGGACTTTTTTGTGAAGAAAATGTAAATGGCTGAATAAAGCCCCTAACGATTTAAGTCGTACCAAGATGTATATGCCAATCTGACGTAAAGGGGGAAAACAGATTAAGAAATAAGCCAATACCGAATAAGGATAGGCGGAACTGTTTCCATTATAATCTGATTGGTACGTCAACAAATATTTTTACAGAAGATGCAATAAGCATCAGGGCTATTTTACATGCCGAGAACAAGGGAAAGTTGTATATAGGTCCTAAAAAGGATAGATGACCTTGAAGATCCTTTGGACACTCTGCCGCACGTCTACGCAAATTTTGCACCGTGTGTATGATCCTTTGAGAGGATCAACAATCGAGTGTTCATAAGGGGCCTAGACGGGAGCCCTTGTTATGACAGAAGGTGATGTGGGTTGTAAAGAACCTAGAAAATAAAACTAAGAAGAAGAAAATAAAGAATATGATGGTCCGGATAGGGTCGAACCATATTCTGGACTTTATTTTTGCTAGGCCTCCGTCCTAGCCCATGGTATCTTTAGTGCATAGTTATGTACATGCGGTACATATGTCGCTATCAGGTTGGGGCTTTGACGGAGGCTGAATTGCTAGTCTAGCTCTGGACGAGTCGGACATTCATTCTGCGGGGTAGACCGGACTCATTTAACAGTGTCCGGGGGCTTTACTACCGGTGTAGTACTTGGATTAATGAGGCCACCCTGCACCTTGGCTGCGAGGGCCGCGGTATGCTCCTCAGTACAGAGGGAGCGCTCCATGTCTCCATTGACTGTTATAACACCACGTGGTCTAGGCATCTTGAGCTTTAGATAAGCGTAGTGTGGGACTGCATTGGAATGGGCGAAAGTGGTCTGTTCAAGCAATGCATGATATCCGCTGCAGAAGCGGACAATGTCAAAGATTAAGTCTTCGCTACGAAAATTATCCGGTGAACCGAAGACTACTTCCAGCATTATGGATCTTGTACAAGAGGCCTCTACGCCGGGTATTACTCCTTTAAATGTAGTTTTAGTGGGCTTGATCCTTGATAAGTCTATACCCATTTTGCATACGGTGTCCTGATAAAGAAGATTAAGGCTACTACTTCTGTCCATGATGACGCGCGTGAGATGGAACCCATCGATAACTGGGTAGAGGACCAATGCTGCCGAACCTCCATGACGGATACTGGTCGGATGGTCTCCGCGGCCGAAAGTGATCGGACAAGCTGACCATGGGTTAAATATTGGGGCGACAAGCTCTATGGCATAGATGTCCTTAGTGCACGCTTGCACTCCCTTTTGGGGATGTGTGTAGCATATATCATATTCACTGTTTTTACCTCGGGGGGAAATTTCTTCTGTCCTCCTATGTTCGATAGGTGAGGCTTTTCATCATCGTCCTTGCTGGGTGGCCCTTCCCCTTATGTTCGGCATTTAGCTTGCCGGCCTATTTAAAGACCCAACAATTTCTGTTGCTATGATTGGCAGGCTTGTCAGGGGTGCCACGAATCTAGCAAGGCCGATCGAGTATTCTGTCCAGACTAGATGGACGATCCTTGGCTTAGAGCCACTGAATCCGGTGTTGACCGCCGTGTCTTCGGTATCTTCGTTATTGCTTTGATGCTTGTGTTTGTTGCGTCATGGCTTGCCATTGCCATCCCTGGCTTCAGAGGTGCCAGGGTTGCTGGTGCTATTGCTTCTTCGAGCTAGCCAGCTATCTTCTCCCGCGCAAAAGCGGGTCATAAGTGCGGTAAGGGCTGCCATGGACTTCAGTTTTTCTTGGCCGAGGTGTCAGGCGAGCACTCGTCTCAGACGCTGTCTTTAAAGGTCGTGAGGGCTTCGGCATCCGGACAGTCCACAATTTGGTTCTTTTTTACTTAAGAACCTGGTCCATAGCTTCCGGGCTGATTCTCTGGGTTGCTAGACTATGTGACTCAGATCATCGGCGTCTGGAGGCCGAACATAGGTACCTTGGAAGTTGTCTTTAAAGGCGTCCTCCAAGTCTTCCCAGCTGCCGATAGAGTTTTCTGGGAGGCTGTTTAACCAGTGTCGTGTTGGTCCCTTGAGTTTTAAGGGAAGGTACTTAATGGCGTGGAGGTCGTCGCTAAGGGAGTCCTAGATTAGGGGGTCCTCGGGCATCTAGGCTATGTGACATGGGCCAGACTAATGGGCCGCGAAGATACAAGATAGAAGGCTTTTCCTCGTGTCTGGATGGGACTCCCTTTGTGTGGATGGCAAGCTTGGCGTTTGGATACGAAGATTCCTTTCTCTGTAAACTGACTTTGTACAACCCTAGCCCCCTCTGGTGTCTATATAAACCTGAGGGTTTAGTCCGTAGAGGCAATCATAATCATACATGCTAGACATTTAGGGTTTAGCCATTACGATCTCGAGGTAGATCAACTCTTGTAACCCCTATATTCATCAAAGTCAATCAAGCAGGAAGTAGGGTATTACCTCCATCAAGAGGGCCCGAACCTGGGTAAACATCATGTCCCCTGCCTCCTGTTACCCTCGATCCTTAGACGCATAGTTTGGGACGCCCTACCCGAGATCTGCCGATTTTGACACCAACATTGGTGCTTTCATTGAGAGTTCCACTGTGCCGTCGTTGAAAGGCTCGATGGCTCCATCGATAATCTACAACAATACTGCCGTGAAGGGGATTTTTCTCCCTGGCCAGATCTTTATATCCGGTGGCTTCGCACTGCGTGCCAACTCGGTTGGCCACCTGGAGCAGACCGGCAGTTACGCCCCTGGTCACCAGATCAATTTTGGAAATATAAACTATGCCACTGATATCCGAGGAGACTTGATCTTCCAAGGGTTCGCGGCCCCAACCACCGCTCCGGCCTTGGTTCCGGAGTGCGTCACGAGGTTCGACGACGGGAGTCTAGAGCCAGCCGGACTCTCTTCAACTATAGGGCTGAAAATTAGAGAACCAGAGAGAATAGTGTCTCCGATAGTCATCACAAAGCCGGACTCTCTTCCGGACACTAACTCCAAACCCTCGAAGTCTGCATCATGCGAGCTCGGCCAGGAAACTTCTATCCCTGTCCAAACATCGCACATAAATGAGGCTTTGGACTTAATGCAATCCCTCGCCATCATAGAAGATCCACTTCTGAATTGTGCCCAGCCCAGACAAGGGGCTGAAAATAGGGAATTTTACTTCCCACTCACCACCCACTTCAAAGCCACTATCAAGGATCTAACCGTCATGCTCAACTACGCCTCCGAAGACATTGACGGTATGGACAACGATGCTGAAGAAGAGCAGGCCCAAAACCCGCCGTTCACTAGGTGCTGGACGACCACTTCCTTATACGACGTATACATGGTGGACACACCTAAAGAAGGCGACGAAGATGATGAAAAGGACCTAGTCGAGGACGAACCTCCTGAGATACCACCAAAGCGTCGGCGTCAGCGGCGCCACTCTAAATCACGTCGCGGAAAAGACAGCATTGTCGGCATCGGAGACAATGACACTCCGGAGAAGGCCGAAGAACAGGAAGACCCCATCGAACTAACATCCAAAGAGGATGATCGGGAGGGCGGGCAAGTTGACCCGGACGAGCAAGCAGGGAATGAAGAATCGGAGGATAGCAACTATCTACCACTCTCCAACAACGACATGAGCCTCAGCGATGAAGATTTTACCGTACTAGAGGAACCCCTCGAACAAGAACGCTTTAAGCGCTGACTAATAGTCACTGCAAGAAGCCTAAAGAAGAAGCCATGACAGATGGACTAATGTCCTCGCTGGCTACCCCAATTCGACGATGAGGCGCTGGAGCCACCCACGCGTAACGCGGCTGACGAACCTGACCGGCCACGACGTGGTCAGGACAGAACGACAACTTAAGCCGAACACCAGCCCACACCACCTCACCGTAAAAGGAAAGAAACAGCAGCTTGGGGATACACTTATGACCTACTCGGGACCTGGACGATAGAGACGGTCAAGCCAGGTCAATCTATGGATCAAGGGGGTGTGCCCAAGCGCGAGAATACGCCCATTAGGCCTGGCGCGACAAACACAACCTCACCAAGGCTAAAAACCGCATATAGACTTCATCCGAACTGCGCCATGACATTGCCCGATACAGAGGCACCGCACACCCCCTATGCTTCACCGACGAGGTAATGGAGCACTAGTTCCCAGAAGAGTTTAAACCTGTGAACATCGAATCATACGATGGCACAACAGATCCCGTAGTATGGATTGAAGAATTTCTTCTCCACATTCACATGGCATGCGATGATGATCTACATGCCATCAAGTACCTCCCCCTAAAACTTAAGGGGCCAGCACGGCACTGGCTGAATAGCCTACCAAAAAACTCTATTGGTAGATGGGAAGACTTGGGGGACGCATTCAGAGACAACTTCCAAGGAACCTATGTTCGGCCCCCAGACGCCGATGTTCTTAGTCACATAATCCAGCAACCCAGAGAATCAGCCCGGCAGCTCTAGACTAGGTTCTTAATTAAAAAGAACCAGATTGTAGATTGTCCGGACGCGGAAGCCCTCGCAGCCTTCGAACATAGCGTCCGAGATGAGTGGCTCACCCGACACCTCGTCCAAGAAAAGCCGAAGTCCATGGCAGCCATTACCGCACTTATGACCCGCTTCTGCGTGGGAGAGGATAGCTGGCATGCTCGTAGAAGCAATAGCACCAACGACCCTGGCACCTTCGAATCCAGGGACGACAATGGCTAGCCACGACGCAACAAGCACAAGCGTCAAAATAATAACGAAGGAACCCAAGACACGGCGGTCAATGCCGGATTCAGTGGCTCCCAACCAGATCAATGGAAGAAGCCATTCAAGGCAAACAGTGATGGCCCATGTAGTGTAGACAGAATACTTGATCGGCCTTGACAGATTCATGGCACCCCCGATAAACCCACCAATCATACCAACAGAAACTGTTGGGTCTTTAAACAAACCGGCAAACTCAACGCCGAACACAAGGGGAAAGGGTCGCACAGAGACGACGATGACCAACAGCCTCGTCAACCGAACACAGGGGCACCGAAGCAATTTCCCCCCAAGGTAAAAACAGTGAATACAGTATATGTCACACATATCCCTAAGAGGGAGCGCAAGCACGCATTACCGGACGTCTATGGCATAGAGACAGTGGCCCCACAATTCAACCCATAGTCGGTTTGTCCGATCACCTTCGATTGAAAGGACCACCCAACCAGTATCCGTCATGGAGGTTCGGCAGCGCTGGTCCTCGACCCAATCATCGACAGATTCCATCTCATGTGAGGCCTCATGGACGGTAGCAACACTCTCAATCTACTTTATCAAGACATCATCCGCAAAATCGGCATTGATCCAACAATAATCAAGCCCACTAAAACCACCTTTAAAGGAGTAATATGTGGTGTAGAGGCCCATTGCACGGGCTGAATCACATTGGAGGTTGTTTTCGGTTCGCCGGACAACTTTCGAAGCGAATACTGGATATTCGATATCGTCCCTTTTCAAAGTGGCTACCACGCACTTCTCGGACGAACCACGTTCGCTCGCTTCAATGCGGTCCCGCACTACGCTTACCTAAATCTCAAGATACCCAGTCCACGTGGCATCATTTTAATCAACGGAAACATGGAATGCTCCCTCCGTACTGAGGAGCATACCGCGGCCATCACGGCCAAAGTATAAAGTGGCCCTCTCAATCCACACACCTCATCGGCTATTAAGCCGCCAGGCTCTATTACATAAGGCTGGCCAATTCTGCATGCTAACAGCTCAGTAATTCCAGAGCTGGGTTAGCAGTTTCGCCTCCGTCAATCGCCATGCATATCCACGAAATCCGTACCGCGCGTGCATAATTATGCACTCAAAGTTCCTTGGGCATCAGCAGAGGCACAATACAGACAGGTCTATAGTACGGTTCGATCCTATATGGCCTTCCCCTTTTCAATAATTATTTTTTCTCTTTTACCACAGGTGAATCAATACCTACTCATCCTACGGACTCACAAGGACTCTCTCTGAGCCCGGTTCCGTACAAATATTTGAAGACCATTCCTCTCAAGGAATCTTTCTTACTCAGGTGAAAGCGGCACAGACGTGCGGCAGGAAGGTGCAAAGGATTTTGTAGACCACAACTTCACTCAAGAACCTGTATAAAGCTTTTCCCCTTAGACTAAGACCCCCGGGATGTAAAATGTCCTCGGTGATTATGGTACCCTCTGTAAGATTATGTTTTTACGTATCAATGAGATTCCAGTGAACCAAATCCTTATTTCGTATCGTGTTTACTTATAGACTTTATTCCATCTCTTCAGTTGCCTCACTCACACACCTCAGCACAAATTGCCAGGGGCTCTATATGGCAACACATGTGTTGCCAAACAAAAGTCTGAACAGCTTTATAGCACAATTCAGCGTCCTGAGCATGGCACTATGTTCATTGGCTTCGAATCATGTCTTTGCTCAATAGTTGGGTTGCCCAGCTCTTGTGTTCCGTCTAATCGGCTAGGGTAGTAAAGGGAGAACTACTGCGATTGTGTTTCTGGTTCGTGTGGTTAAGCACCTCAGTAGAGAAAGCCGAAAACTAACTGTCATGATACGGTGAGAGCTGGTCAGCCACTCGACGACTTATTAAAATCTTTAGCAATTTTTTCCATATTACACGAAGGACTGTTTTCCGGTCACATATGCAACGTATCCGCATTGGGATAGCCGCGTACATACCAGGGGCTACTTTGTAGACCCATCATCAAACTCATATGGCTAAGTGAGAGCAATAAAACCGGACAGTCTAATTGCCTGGTTCACCGCACTGACACCTCCTTCATGGACCAAGACGTTGGGTTAAGTGTATTCATGTGCAATTTCGAATACCCCAATAGTATTTACATGGGGGTTGAAGCCGATGACTGGGAACTCTCAGATATAAAAACGACCGCACAGGAGGATAAAACCCTTCATAAAGGCATGAATATATTACAAAAGCCTTAGTTCATAATACAAACTCCTGAATAGTTCGGATTCGCTCACTCGAACACTACATCCTTCGAGCATTGGCCTTCTACAGGGCGGGCACCTTTTAGTACGTCCTCAAAATAGCGCTCCGGTGTGCGATGGTCCTTGCTTTCTGAAAGGATCGAGAAGAGGTGTCTAGAGGGGGGGTGATTAGACACTAAGTGCCAAACGTTGTAGTTTTTAATTTCTTTAAGTTGAAGTGGAGTTTAGGCACTAGTTTAACAAACACAATACATATCAAGCAAGCATGCAAAGAGTAAATGAGCAGCGGAAAGTAAAGCATGCAACTTGCAAGAATGTAAGGGGAAGGGTTTGGAGAATTCAAACGCAATTGGAGACACGGATGTTTTGTCGTGGTTCCGATAGGTGGTGCTATCGTACATCCACGTTGATGGAGACTTCAACCCACGAAGGGTAACGGTTGCGTGAGTCCACGGAGGGCTCCACCCACGAAGGGTCCATGAAGAAGCAAACTTGTCTATCCCATCATGGCCATTGCCCACGAAGGACTTGCCTCACTAGCGGTAGATCTTCACGAAGTAGGCGATCTCCTTGCCCTTACAAACTCCTTGGTTCAACTCCACAATCTTTGTCGGAGGCTCCCAATGACACCTAGCCAATCTAGGAGACACCACTCTCCAAGAAGTAACAAATGGTGTGTAGGTAATGAACTCCTTGCTCTTGTGCTTCAAATGATAGTCTCCCCAACACTCAATTCTCTCTCATAGGATTTTGTGGAAAGAAGATTTGAGTGGAAAGCAACTTGGGAAGGCTAGAGATCAAGATTCATATGGAATGTCTTGGTCTCAACACATGAGTAGGTGGTTCTCTCTCAGAACATATGAGTTGGAAGTGTAGATGTGTTCTGATGGCTCTCTCCACAAGTGAAGAGGAGGTGGAGGGGTATATATAGCCTCCACACAAAATCCAACCGTTACACACAATTTACCAATCACGGTGGGACCGAATCAGAAAACTCGGTCTGGCCGAAATAGCAAACCTAGTGACCGTTAGGAATTTCGGTGGGACTGACATGCAACTCGGTAGGACCGATATGGTTAGGGTTTGGGCATAACGTAATCTCGGTGAGACCGATTACACAAACTCGGTGAGACCGAATTTGGTAATTAGCTAACCAGAGAGTTGGTCAGGCAAACTTGAAACTCCGTGGCGCCGGATAGATAAAATCGGTGGGGCCGAGTTCGACTTTTGGTTTAGGTCATATGTGGATGTGGGAAGGTAGTTGAGGGTTTTGGAGCATATCACTAAGAACTTTGAGCAAGCAAGCCATTAAGCAACACCTCATCCCTTCTTAATAGTATTGGCTTTCCTATAGACTCAATATAATCTTGGATCACTAAAATAGAAAATGTGGATTCTTGAGCTTGGAGCTTGAGCCAATCCTTTGTCCTTAGCATTTTGAAGGGGTTCCACATCCTCTAGTCCATGCCACTTCATTGTTGAACTTATCTGAAACATACTAGGTAAAAGTGTTAGTCCAACAAGAGATATGTTGTCATTAATTACCAAAACCACCTAGGGAGCACTTGTGCTTTCAATATCCCCCTTTTTGGTAATTGATGGCAACATACATCAAAGCTTTAGATAAAGATATAGAGAGTAGCAAGTAAAGCTTTGGAAAGACATGTAATAAGCATAGGCTCCCCCGACATGTATGGAATCATGTGAATATGGTATATAGAAGCATGTGCGAGCATAACCACGACAGATTATCAATGTGTTACATGTATCTTGGCTATATGCATCAGAGCCAAGTGATGAAAATATGAGAAATGTACCTTCATGCCCATGAGTTCTTCTTGCAAACAGTATGTACATTAGCAAGAATTTCTCATACACATGACCATGATGCATATACTTACCTTGTGGTCTTGAGTTGGCTAGGATGGGATGAACCTGCGTAAACAAGGTTAGATAACACAGATGCCCCTACTAGCTAGAGCAAACAAAAGAAACCACAAGAGTACCAAGACTGGGATGACATGTAGAGTGAGTACAAAGTACCACGATAGGTATTGACATGTCCCCAAAGAGAAGAATATGCAAAGAATTTAACAATTTTCTTTCCCTTGGATCTCTTGCTCCCCTTGAATCTAGCATGGTATACTGGGAGAACATAGGGAACAGAAAAACAGAGCTAATGCAAATAAGCACATATGAACATGTCTTTCCCCCAAGAAGACATGTGGCATCTCTGCTCTTGATCATCAAGCATCTAGGATCCTCGAAGATTATTCTTTCCTGGATTATTCCCTCCCCTAGAGATCTCTCCCCCCTAGAGATATTATTAAGCTTTGATGTGATCTCTCTCTCCCCCTTTGACATCAATTTCCAAGAAGGGTCTTCTGGAATTTGTTGTGAATGGGTTCGGTCCTTGAATCACAGTACAAAGCATTAAGGTAAATGTGATGCTTGCAGAGGACAAGATTCGTTGAGTGGAGCTGGATCAAGAATAAAGCAGGAATAAATGGCAAAATGTTTTTCTTGTAGTGAAATCGATGTCACCGAGTTGTATGCTTCGGTTGCTCCGAAAATCTTCCCTTAGACCGGAAACATGAAACCGGTGGAACCGAGTTCATCACATAGAAAAGCACTTGTCACCTCAGCTCACTAGACAAAGAGGATCTCACAAAGATTTGCAATGAATTGGATGTAGAAAATTGCAGAACAAAAAGCAACGAAAAGAATCTAAAATATCTAGGTGAAGTTTTTTTTTTGAGGGGGAAACAAATATGCATGAGACAAATGCAAGAGCACAGAAAAGAACACAAGAGAACTTCATCTAGAGTTGGGCGGCGACAAAGTCACCTATGTTAGAGTACATTGACTTAGGAGTCAAGTGAGATCACTTGATCATAGGTCATACTCATCGTTTAAGCTCAAAAATGGGGTTACCATTTTTTGTTTAAGTATCTTGATGTATTCACATCTTGTCGAGTTGCTTTGACTCATGACTTGGAGTAAAGCTACTCTAAGACGGAATAGCATTCCTTTGGTGGCGGTGGTGATCTTGATCATGTAGTTGAACTTGTGTGGGTTGCTCAAGGTTGATGTAGCCCATCAAGGGTTGGGAGCACCCTTTGGATTTTGAGTTCATCTACCTACATGGGTTAGTTTTCTCAAGGAAGGGCACTTGTGTATCCAACATGACAATCATGAAACTCAACATAGAATTTGTCAAAGGATATGTTTGAAAGGTTTCGTGCTTCCTTGTTATCAACCACCATTGTGTAGAGACTTGGTGATGTAGAGATTGCTCAAGATGTGAGTGAGTTGCAATCTCATAGAATTAGATTCGTCCAAGTACCTACAAGGGTTAGATAACATGCAAGATCCAAATTTTCAAGACATAAGATAATCATCAAAATATCAAGTGATTAGTCGTGAGCTCAAGTCTTGCATGTATCCAATGGAGTTCCTACTCCAAGTTTGAAGCATCAATGATGTTCAATTCACCTCTTAACGTGCAAAACACTTTCTCATCAAGTGGTTTAGTGAATATATCCGCTAATTACTTATCAGTGCGAACATGCTTAAGGTTTATGTCACCCTTAGCAACATGATCTCGAATGAAATGATGACGAACTTCGATATGCTTCGTTCGAGAGTGTTGCATGGGATTGTGAGCAATCTTGATAGCACTTTCATTGTCACAAAGTAATGGAACATGTTTCACATATATCCCATAATCTTTAAGTGTTTGGGTAATCCAAAGTAATCGAGCACAACATGAACCAGTGGTAATGTATTCTGCTTCGGCGGTGGATAAGGATACTGAGTTTTGTTTCTTGGAAGACCAAGACACAAGAGATCTACCAAGGAATTGACAAGTACCCGAAGTGGACTTTCTATCAACCTTGTCACCGGCATAGTCCGAGTCAGAGTAGCCAACAAGATCAAAGGAAGCCC
>NW_024118393.1:0-14573 GCF_003073215.2 Triticum urartu
GTGGTGTCGGTGATGAGATCGGCGCGGGTGATCGACGGCGGTGAAGACGGGGACGGGGCGTGACGGACCGCTAAATCTAGACAAATCTCGAGGAAAATGGAGCTTGGAGGTCGAGCTTCGAGAGGAGAAAGCTTAAGTAGTGTGGCTCGGGCATTCCATCGAACACCTCATGTGCATAGGAGGTGAGCTAGAGCACCACAAAGCCCTCTCCCCCACGGCCAGAAAAAACAGAGCACTGTGCTCTGCTCTTGCGCGAGGGGGTATATATAGGCACCTCATTGGTCCCGGTTGATGACATGAACCGGGACTAAAGGGAAGCCTTTGGTCCCGGTTCAAGACACCAACCGGGACCAATGGTGGTGGGCCAGGACCGAGGCCCATTGGTCCCGGTTCGTCCCACCAACCGGGACCAAAAGGTCCAGACGAACCGGGACCAATGGCCCACGTGGCCCGGCCGGCCCCCTGGGCTCACGAACCGGGACCAATGCCCACATTGGTCCCGGTTCTAGACTGAACCAGGACTAATGGGCTGAGCCGGCCTGGACCATAGCCCTGTTTTCTACTAGTGTCCTATTCCACATATAAGTGCTATATCCATGGCTCAAGCTCATGTATTGCGTGAAGATCGAAAAAGTTTTGAAAATGTTAAAGTATGAAACAATTGCTTGGCTTGTCATCGGGGTTGTGCATGATTTAAATACTTTGTGTGGTGAAGATAGAGCATAGCCAGACTATATGATTTTGTAGGGATAACTTTCTTTGGCCATGTTATTTTGAGAAGACATAATTGCTTTGTTAGTATGCTTGAAGTATTATTATTTTTTATGTCAATATAAACTTTTTTCTTGAATCTTTCGAATCTGAATATTCATACCACAATTAAGAAGATTTGCATTGAAATTATGCCAAGTAGCACTCCGCATCAAAAATTCTCTTTTTATCATTTACCTATTCAAGGACGAGCAGGAATTAAGCTTGGGGATGCCTGATACGTCTCCAACGTATCTATAATTTTTGATTGCTCCATGCTATATTATCTACTGTTTTGGACTATATTGGGCTTTATTTTCCACTTTTATATTATTTTTGGGACTAACCTATTAACCGGAGGCCCAGCCCAGAATTGATGTTTTTTGCCTATTTCAGTGTTTCGAAGAAACGGAATATCAAACAGAGTCCAAATGGAATGAACTTTCGGGAACGTGATTTTCTCACCGAATATGACCCAGGAGACTTGGACCCTACGCCAAGGAATCTTCGAGGTGGGCACGAGGTAGGGTGGCGCGCCCTACCCCCCAGGCGCACCCCCCATCCTCATGGGGCCCACGAAGCTCCACTGACGTACTTCTTCCTCCTATATATACCTACGTACCCCCAAATGATCAGGGACAGAGCCAAAAACCTAATTCCACTGCCGCAACTTTCTGTATCCACGAGATCCAATCTTGGGGCCTGTTCCGGAGCTCCGCCGGAGAGGGCCGTCATCACGGAGGGCTTCTACATCATCATAGCCTCTCTTGTTAGTAGCTAGATGGCTTCTTCTCTCTTTTGGATCTCAATACAAAGTTCTTCCCCTCTCTTGTGGAGATCTATTCGATGTAATCTTCTTTTTGCGGTGTGTTTGTTGAGACCGATGAATTGTGGGTTTATGATCAAGTCTATCTATGAATAATATTTGAATCTTCTCTGAATTCTTTTATGTATGATTGGTTATCTTTGCAAGTCTCTTCGAATTATCCGTTTGGTTTGGCCAACTAGATTGGTAGTTCTTGCCATGGGAGAAGTGCTTAGCTTTGGGTTCGATCTTGCGGTGTCCTTTCCCAGTGACAGAAGGGGCAGCAAGGCACGTATTGTATCGTTGCCATCGAGGATAACAAGATGGGGTTTATTTCATATTGCATGAATTTATCTCTCTACATCATGTCATCTTGCTTAAGGCGTTACTCTGTTTTTAACTTAATACTCTAGATGCATGCTGGATAGCGGTCGATGAGTGGAGTAATAGTAGTAGATGCAGGCAGGAGTCAGTCTACTTGTCTCGGACGTGATGCCTATATACATGATCATACCTAGATATTCTCATAACTATGCTCAATTCTGTCAATTGCTCAACAGTAATTTGTTCACCCACCGTAGAATACTTATGCTCTTGAGAGAAGCCACTAGTGAAACCTATGGCCCCGGGTCTATTCTCATCATATCAATCTCCATCACTTTAATCTTGCTTTGCTTTTTACTTTGCCTTTACTTTTCACTTTGCATCTCTATATCAAAAATACCAAAAATATTATCTATCATCTCTATCAGATCTCACTCTCGTAAGTGACCGTGAAGGGATTGACAACCCCTAATCGCGTTGGTTGCGAGGAGCTATTGTTTTTGTGTAGGTACGAGGGACTTGCGTGGCCTCCTACTGGATTGATACCTTGGTTCTCAAAAACTGAGGGAAATACTTACGCTACTCTGCTGCATCATTTCCTCTTCGGGGAAATCACGCAAGCTCAAGAGTAGCACCGATACACTACAAAAAAATACACTTCCGTGATGATACGTGTTTGTCACAGTAGGTCGCGTTTTTGTCATGCATGTACATCCATGACAAATTTATGACAGAATCAAGATAGTCATACCTATGCTGTCGTAGAAGTGTTCCATGACATTACCAAAATTATCATCACGGAAGTGTCCACTTCCATGACGATAAATCGCGCGTCATAGAAGTGCTTTCATCAAGGGTGACCGACACGTGGCATCCACCGTAACGGAACGCCGTTAAGCTATCGGGTCGGGTTTTGGATCCGATAACCCGTTAACAGCCCCGACCAATGGGGATTTTCCACGTGTAAAATCATCATTGGCTGGAGGAAACACGTGTCGGCTCATCGTTGGGACAGATGTCATCCACTCATTGGACGAGAAGGCGCCTATGATACGTCGACACGTGGCACGGCCCAACAGAGGCCCATTCCTGTGAAAAGGCCGGCCCGTTTGACTTGGTCAAAAGGTGGCGGGCCGGCCCATGGAAAGCCTGTTAACGGCCTGTTCGCATATAGCCCATTTACAGCCGCTAACCCAAGGCCCGTTACGCCCTATCCGAATTAGGCCCAGTAGCGTCATCTGGGCCATCCAATATGATTCCAGCCCGTTTTCACTTCTGGCCCATGTATGGCCCATGACGTCTTTCGGCCCATATGAGGCCCTATGTAACTCTTGGCCTATTAACGGCCCGTGGTGAAACTGGCCCGTAATGAACAGTGTATCACTTTACACCCATTAACGGCCCGTGGTGAAACTGGCCCGTAATGAACAGTGTATCACTTTATACCCATTAACGGCCCGTTATTCCGTTGGGCTGTTTCCAGCCCATGTTATCTTTCGGCCTTCTCAGAGCCCATTTATTCTTGGGCTCATTTCCAGCATTCGTTTACTTACGGCCCGTTACTGTCATTTTCTGCTTGTGGGCCAAATTCAGCCCGTGGTTACAGTCGGCCCGTTTGTGGTCCGTTAATACGTTGGGCCGTTTTCATAGCGTCATCAAATACGGCCTATTAACGATGGCCCATTATGGTCGGCCCATGAACGGACGATTCCAACTCTAGCCCTTTACGGCCATAATGCGGTCCTGTTATTGGCCCATGTTTGGCCAATCGATCATACGGCCCGTATAAGGCCCATTGATGATACGGCCCGTAGAAGGCCCATTGTTTCTACGGCCCGTAGAAGGCCCACTGTTTCTACGGCCAGTAGGAGGCCCAGTGTCACTACAGTAAATATTAGCCCATGGTTATTGTGGCCTAGTTTTAAAAAATAGGTTATTGCAGCCACTAGCTAACCGCGGAAAAAGAACTGCAATGACTACAAGCAAACAAATAAACAAGACAACAAGGAAATAAATAAGCAAGCAACTAACGCTAGGCTATCACGGCTATTACACATATTACATCCACTGGGCATCAAAGTTCGCCACCAGTGCAAATATAGGGAACAAAGCAGCATATCATATACACTGGTTGTCAAAGTTGGCGACCAGCGCAAATAAACGCCGCAGCAAAACAAATCCAGAACTGAAACCACTTCAGAAGATCTCAAGAAACAATATCCTGGGTACCCATAATGCTGGCAAGATGCTTAGCAAGCTTATTAACTTTCTCTTGTTTGGCGCTTAAATCCTCCAGCGCTTGCTGTTGCACCAGAAAATATGCATCTGAATTCTGCAGGGACTTCCTCAGTCCTTCAGCTTCCTGTCGCAGCACATCTGATCGATGTCTTTCAACTTGAAGTTGAGACTCAAGAAGACGAACTGATTCAGGCAGCGAGTTCGAAGAGCTTGTGCCAGCAGTAGTGGCCAGTAACTCGAACACTACATCAAGACAGGACTTTTGGGTTCCCTCACTGTCGTCAAGATAGTTTTTATCAGCTTTCTTGGAGACCAACAGGGATGTCTCACTATCTTGAACCTTATCTGCATTACTTCCTTTACCATTGGATAACGCGGTACTGTTCTCCAATATTTTGTCCGCATTCTAAAAGAGAAACAAGCAGACACATCACATGTTTACCATGTTGTATATGAAACTCATTTTGGTAAATGAGTTCAGTAGTAAAGTGGACAGGATAACAGCATGAAACAAACATATATCTATGTACCATGGTCACTTTATGGTCTATATCATTCTAGTTTTTGTTGCCAAATCAAGATAGAGACACAGTTCAAATAATATTTGTTCAAGACAAAGCAGAATAGACAGAATATAAGTGTGGGTAACTATAGAGCAATAACAACACTTGTAATGTGCATGACATGAGAACATAACTGTTTATTCAATTGAAACTGAAATCAACATAGAGCAGGTTACAACAGCAAACCAGTTAAAGAAACAGGTTTAAAACATACCTGTTGCGCCATTGGAGTTTCAATTCCATCCTTCAAATTTGAAAATAGTTGGTATGAGTAAATACAGTAATGCAAGAGCAAAGGAGTATGAACCATAGCTACAGAACCTGACCTGAGAACAAATCTTCTTCTCCTTTAAGCGTTGAGTTGGGATTCGGAGTGGTGGTCCTCGTGCTTTGGGCACTGCAGTTCCCTTACTAACTGCTCGTGTTTGGGTGCTCTGTGGTGGAGACGGTGCTGTGTCAACTGGAACTGGGTTACTATCTGCCGGGGTTGGGGTTAGAAGGGGTGTAGCTGGTTCTCTGTCCAACTGGGTAGGGGTACAATCTGCGAGAGTCTGGGTTATGTGTGGTGGATCTGGTCCTTGGGCAAGTACAACCGTGGTTCTATCTGCATCAACTGGTAGCACTATCTTTTCTGAAGACCGTGTTGTTACTCCCTTAGATACTGCCATCACGCTCTCCAATTCAAATGGCTGATAAACAAGAAAAGTAATTGAAAGTATAGACATTGTATGATAGACAGGTGCAATGGATAGTGGGGAATAAAAGAGGGCATGAAATAATTCATATTTATGTTGTCTAACCAAACAGGATAGCATGACACAATTTCACATATATGATGGCTAACTAAACAGGATAGCATGACACAATTTCACATTATGATGGCTAACTAAAAAAGATGGAAAGACATAGTTCAAAATATGAGACTATGTAAACAGGATGACATGACATAACTATATAATGTGTTTATTAAATAGGTTGGCATGCCATAATTCACATACATTCACGGATAGAATGCCATAATTCAAAATATGATGATTGTAAACACTAAACAGGATGAGATGATATAACTATATGATGTCTTTATTAAATGGGTTGCCATGCCATAATTCAGATAGATGATGTGTATGTACTATGTAAACATGATGGCATGATATAATTCAAATATATGATTTATATAGTAAGCAAGTAAGCAGATGGCAATCCATATATGATGTAAAAACTAAGCAATGCAAGACAACATGCATGACATGGGTAATATAACCCTGCCAAGTTTGAGCATAGACCTCAGGGAGAAATAGGACTGGTCATCAGTCTCTGAATCCTCCTCTGAGGAGCTCTCTGTAACCAGCAAGATGTCTGCTTCAGCAGGTAGCATTGTCTGCTCTGAATACCTTGTTTTCACTCCAGATACTTCCATCACCGCTTCAAATGGCTGATGCACAGGAAGAGTAGTTGAATATACAAACGTTGTCGACAAATGGAACACGTAATACAAAAAATGATAGCATGATATAATTCACATACATGATGATTGGCTAAACAGCATGGCATTGCATAATTCACATATATAATGCCTTTGCAACAAGATAGCATTGTATAATTCACATATATAATGTCTTGCAACAAGATGGCAATGCATAATTCACATATATGGTAATTAGACACTGAACAGGTGGCATTCACACAAAGCATGTCTAAACTAATCAAATGACATAGCAATGCGAGACACCATACGCACGATATGAGCAACATAACCCTGCCAAGTTAGAGCATACACCTCGGGGGGGGGATAGGACTGGTCATCTGTCTCTGAATCCTCCTCTGAGGAGCTATCCGTAACCAGCGAGATATGCGCTTCGTAGATAGCATAGTCTGCTCTGAAGACCTTGTTTTCACTCCAGAATTTGCCATCACCGTGTCATGGCTGAGGGAGTCCTGGATTAGGGGGTGTTCGGGTACGGACTATACCTTCAGCCGGACTCCTGGACTATGAAGATACAAGATTGAAGACTTCGTCCCGTGTCCGGATGGGACTTTCCTTGGCGTGGAAGGCAAGCTTGGCGATGCGGATATTCAAGATCTCCTACCATTGTAACTGACTCTATGTAACCCTAACCCTATCCGGTGTCTATATAAACCGGAGGGTTGTAGTCCGTAGGCAATCAACTCCATATACAACAATCATACCATAGGCTAGCTTCTAGGGTTTAGCCTCCTTGATCTCGTGGTAGATCTACTCTTGTACTACCCATATCATCAATATTAATCAAGCAGGACGTAGGGTTTTACCTCCATCAAGAGGGCCCGAACCTGGGTAAAACATCGTGTTCCCTGCCTCCTGTTACCATCCGGCCTAGACGCACAGTTCGGGACCCCCTACCCGAGATCCGCCGGTTTTGACACCGACATTGGTGCTTTCATTGAGAGTTCCTCTGTGTCGTCGCCTTTAGGCCCGATGGCTCCTTTGATCATCAACAACGATGCGGTCCAGGGTGAGACTTTGCTCCCCGGACAGATCTTCGTCTTCGGCGGCTTCGCTCTGCGGGCCGATTCGCTCGGCCACCAGGAGCAGATCGAAAGCTACGCCCCTGGCCATCAAGTCAGGTTTGGAAGCTTAAACTACACGGCTGACATCCGCGGAGACTTAATCTTCGACGGGCTCGAGCCACGGCCAAGCGCGCCGCACTATCTCGAGGGGCATGATCTAGCTCTGCCCCCGGACAGTGTCCTGGAGGCCGCACACGCATCGGTTCCGACCCCTAACTCGGAGCCTATTGCGTCAATCGAGGATGAGCGGTTGGACGTCACCTCGGGGGCTGCAATCCCGAAAGCGATCGAGCTGAATGCTAGCCCCGCACTCTGCACGACCCGTGACTCCGAGGATCCGGAATCCTCCCCGGACTCCGAACCCCCCGCGCCCCTGCCAATCGAATCCGATTGGGTGCCGATAATGGAGTTCACTGCCGCAAACATCTTTCAGCACTCGCCTTTTGGCGACATCCTGAATTCTCTTAAGTCTCTCTCTTTATCAGGAGAGCCCTGGCCGGACTACGGTCAGCGAAGGTGGGATACGGACGATGAGGAAATTCAAAGCCCACCCACCACCCACTTTGTAGCCACTGTCGACGATCTAACCGAGATGCTTGACTTCAGATCCGAAGACATCGACGGCATGGATGATGATGTAGGAGACGAACAGGAACCAGCACCTGTAGGGCACTGGAAGGCCACCTCGTCATATGACATATATATGGTGGATACTCCAAAAGATGGAGATGGCGATGGAACAGTGGGGGATGACGCCCCCAAGAAACAGCCAAAGCGCCGACGTCAGCGGCGCGACTCTAAATCCCGCCAAAGCAAAAACGGTGATTCCGGCACGGGAGATAATACTACCCTGGATAGCGCCGAAGAACACCCACCTCAGCAAGATTCGGCACGGGAAGATGGAGAAGCCAGCCCTCATGAGAGAGCGGCAGACCGAGAGGTCGAGGATGATAACTATATGCCTCCCTCCGAAGACGAGGCAAGCCTCGATGATGAAGAATTCGTCATACCATCAGACCCCGCCGAACAAGAGCGTTTTAAACACAGGCTTTTAGCCACGGCAAGCAGCCTCAAGAAAAAGCAGCAACAGCTTAGAGCTGCCCAAGATTTGCTAGCTGACAGATGGACGGAAGTCCTTGCGGCCGAAGAGTATGAACTCGAACGCCCCTCCAAGAGTTACCCGAAGCGCAGGCCGCTACCCCGATCAGAGGAGGAAGCACCTACATCACCAACGCATGACATGGCAGACCGGCCACCTCGCGGCCGCGACAGAGAGGCCTCTCGGCCCTGCACCGAAGCCATGCCCCGACGCCGCTCAACTAAGGCACGGGAAAATGCGCCCGACCTGCGAGACATACTGGAGGATAAGGCAAGACAAACAAGATCGATCTACGGATCGCGCAGGTGCCCTACGGCATGTGACAATGATCTTCACTCCGGATACAACAAATCCGGCCGGGCCGAACACAACAGACATAGCTCTTCTGAGCTGCGTCGTGATATAGCCCAGTACAGAGGCGCCGCACACCCGCTATGCTTCACGAATGAAGTAATGGATCATAAAATCCCAGAGGGTTTCAAACCCGTAAACATCGAATCATATGATGGCACAACAGATCCAGCGGTATGGATCGAGGATTATCTCCTTCACATCCACATGGCACGAGGCGATGATCTACACACCATCAAATACCTCCCGCTCAAACTTAAAGGACCGGCCTGACATTGGCTTAACAGCTTGCCAGCAGACTCAATCGGTTCTTGGAAGGACCTGGAAGCCGCATTCCTCGACAACTTCTAGGGCACTTACGTGCGACCGCCGGATGCCGACGACTTAAGCCACATAATTCAGCAGCCAGAGGAATCGGCCAGACAATTCTGGACACGGTTCCTAACAAAGAAAAACCAGATAGTCGACTGTCCGGACGCAGAGGCCCTAGTAGCCTTCAGGCATAACATCCGCGACGAGTGGCTTGCCCGGCACCTGGGATAGGAAAAGCCGAAATCCATGGCAGCCCTCACGACACTCATGACCCGCTTTTGCGTGGGAGAAGACAGCTGGCTAGCTCGCAGTAACAACTTATCAAAGAACCCTGGTAATTCGGATACCAAGGACAAAAGTGGCAGGACACGTCGGAATAAGCAAAAACGCCGCGTTAACAGTGACAGCAATGAAGACACGGCAGTCAATGCCGGATTCAAAGGCTATAAATCCGGTCAGCGGAAAAAGCCATTCAAAAAGAATACTCAGGGCCCGTCCAGTTTGGACCGAAGACTCGATCGCTTGTGCCAATACATGGCACCCCCGAAAGGCCAGCCAATCACACTAACAGGTATTGTTGGGTGTTCAAGCAGGCAGGCAAGTTAAGGGCCGAAAACAGAGACAAGGGGCTGCACAGCAACGACGAGGAGCCCAAGCCGCCGAACAACAATGGACAGAAGGGCTTTCGCCCACAAGTGCGGACGGTGAACATGATATACGCAACCCACATTCCCAAGCGGGAGCGGAAGCGTGCGCTACGGGACGTATACGCGATGGAGCTAGTCGCCCCAAAGTTCAACCCATGGTCCTCCTGCCCGATCACTTTTGATCGAAGGGACCATCCCACTAGCATCCGTCATGGTGGCTTCGCCGCATTGGTTCTAGACCCAATCATCGACGGATTTCATCTCACAAGAGTCCTCATGGACGGCGGCAGTACCCTGAACCTGCTTTATCAGGATACAGTGCGGAAAATGGGCATAGATCCCTCAAGGATTAAGCCCACAAGAACGACCTTTAAAGGCGTTATACCAGGTGTAGAAGCCAACTGTACAGGCTCAATAACACTTGACGTGGTCTTCGGATCCCCGGATAATTTCCGAAGCGAAGAGTTAATCTTCATATAGTCTCGTTTCGCAGTGGCTATCACGCCCTGCTCGGACGAACCGCTTTCGCAAAGTTCAATGCGGTGCCGCACTACGCATATCTCAAGCTCAAGATGCCAGGCCCTCGAGGAGTAATTACGGTCAACGGAAACACCGAACGCTCCCTCCGTACGGAGGATCATACGGCGGCTCTCGCAGTGGAGGTACAAAGTAGCCTTCTCAGGCAAATCTCCAGTCCGGCCATTAAAAAGCTAGACACTGCCAAGCGCGCCCGGAGTAACCCACAGCAGGACCGCCTGGCACACTTTGAGCAAGCATAGCAATGTGGCCCCAACCCCAGCTTTCGCGACATAGCAAAACCAGTACCTCGCGTACATAACTACGCCCTTGAAATACCATGGGCACAGGGGAAGGGGCACAATAACGGCACGCCAAAAATACGGCTTAAAACATACTAGGGGCTGCCGGATTCTTTTTTTAATTTTTTCTTACTTTCAGGACTCCATACTTCGGACGACCTGTTCGGCAATTCGACTGCCGCACAAACGATGCAAGATTCAGGGAGGCAGACAAGCCATGCCACATTATGGAACTCCCAGGTGGTCTCTGTTACGAGCGGTGTACCTGTTTTAAATACAATTCCGCGGCCTGCCCCTGGTCAGGACATACTGAATAGTCCAATATCTTTTGCTTACCGCACTATTTGTATCGTTTGGCTTTGATAAATAGCCTCTCTATAAACAATGCTTAGCTTTTTGTCTATTTTTTGCATTATCCTCTTTTCACATATATGTTTATTAAATGACATGATTGCACCCATACACCATGGTACGGCAAACACGCCAGGGGCTTCAGTACCCCTCATTATGGCGTGAGAAGTCCGTACAATTTCACAAGTGCGGCACCCCGAACTTATAGCACTATATGCATCGGCTCCGAATCATGATTTGGGTCAATAGTTGGGTTTGCCCGGCTCCTATGTTTTGGTGCCTTAAGTTCCGCTCTATCGGCTAAGGTAGCACTAGGAGAACCACTGCGATTGTGCCCCGGCTCAGCTGGGTTAAGCACCTTAGTGGAGAAAGCTAAAACTGACTGTCATGATGAGGCGAGAGACCGGTCGCTGTTCGAGAGGTTTTTCGAGTCCCTAAAGACTTATGCCGCTTCGAGCGAGGAGCTGGCTTTGTCCGGCGAAGGCGTGGATAGCGCCCCAAACTCGGTCTTCCGAACTAGGGGCTTCCCCGAAATTTAAAATTATAGAGTTCTATGGCTAAGTGAGAGTGTTCAAGCATTATAGTCTGATTGGCTGGTTCGTTGTGCTGAGCGCCTCCCTCGAAGGACCCAACTATGGGAAAAAGAGCGCTCAGGTTTATCCCGAACACCCCAGCACTAGTGGCATGGGGGCAGAAGCCGACGACTGGCCATCTCTCAATTTTTTGATAAACGGACGCACGGAAAGTAATATTTTAAATCCAATAAGCATTGCTTAGCGCATATGAACAAGTTTTCAGCGCACAGGATAAACACGAGCGAATTCATTCAAAAATCACATCCTTGGTACATTCATCCGCCACAAGGCGGGCACCTGCAAGAACAACCTTGTAGTAGTTCTCGGGCTTGCGATGCTCCTTCCCCGGCGGCGGCCCGTCCTTCACAAGCTTCTCACCGTCCAGCTTACCCAAGTGCACCTTTGCACGGGCAAGGGCCCGATGGGCACCTTCAATGCAGACGGAGCGCTTGATGACCTCGAGCCTTGGACAGGCCTCCACCAGCTGCCGCACCAGCCCGAAATAGCTCCCAGGCAGGGCCTCTCCGAGCCACAGCCGAACTATGAAGTCCTTCATGGCCTGTTCGGCGGCCTTGTGGAGCTCGACCAGCTGTTTCAGCTGGTCGCTCAAAGGCACAGGGTGTCCGGCCTCAGAATACTGAGACCAGAACACCTTCTCCGTCGAGCTGCCCTCTTCAGCTCGGTAGAATGCGGCGGCATCGGATACGCTGCGGGGAAGATCTGTGAATGCCCCTGGAGAGCTCCGGATTCGGGTAAGTAACAAGTAGTTTACTTTTATATTTCTGCTTTGCATGAAGAATGCCTTACCCGCTGCTATCTTCCTCATCTCCTCCAACTCTTGGAGGGCCTTTTGGGCTTCGGCCTTGGCAGACTTGGCAGTCTCAAGGGCCGTCGCGAGCTCGGATGCTTGCGCCTTTGACTCAAGCTCCAAACTCTCATGCTGTTTCATGAGAGCCTGAAGCTCTTGCTGCACCTCGCCGACCTGAGCCCCAAGTCTGTCTCTCTCGGTACGCTCCGTGGCCGTTTTCTTTTCGGCCTCAGACAGCGCCTGCTTAAGGGTCGCCACCTCAGTCGTGGCCCCTACAATAAGCAGTACAATCCTATTATATTTTTTTTGCAATCACGCCTTTTTTAGGCACTTTTTCTGTAAGGTATTTCTTACCTTCTTTCTCCTCGAGCTGCCACTTGGCAAGGCCGAGCTCTTGCTCGGTCCGCTCGAGGTCCTGCTTCAGGACACCCACCTCCGCAGTCAGTGCGGCGGTGGATAGCAGCGAAGCCTGCATGCGCATATTGACTCTTTTTGTTAGACTCCTGCGAAATTTAATAGATCCTCTATTCGGATTTTCTTTCTGAACGCCAAACAGAGCATCGGGGGCTACTGTCTATGCGGTAATATTTTTACATATTTTTACTTACCTCGAAGCCTGTTAGAAGGCTAGCGCAAGCTTCAGTCAGTCCGCTCTTGGCGGACTGAACCTTCTGGATCACCGTACTCATAATAGTACGGTGCCCCTCGTCGATGGAGGCGCCGTCAAGCACCTCCAGCAGATTGTCCGGCACCTCCGGTTGGACGGAGGCCGCCGGCTCAGAAGGCTTGCTCCTCTTGGAAGGAGTTCGCCTACCGCGATCCGGAACTGTAGAAGATTCCGGCGCGGTGTCCGGCACAAAGCCGGACTTGGAGCCCTGGGGGGCCTTATCCCCTTCACTCCTGGAGTCCGGGAGGTTGCCTTGCGGCTCCTCTGGGACCACCTCCTCCTGCCCTGGAGCTTGTCGCGACGCCACTTCGACGTCGTCTGCAGTGCGGGGGGAGACAGCGGGTGGAACTGAGTTCACGTCCGATGAGTCCAGAGAGCCGCCTGACGATTCGTTGAATTCGGCCCGGGGCGGGCTGCATAATTACGTTCAACATTAGGGAAAGCTGTGCAACAAAGGAACATCATGAGTTACTCTGATATCCGAACTTACGATTTCGCCGGACGCTTGGCCCTGTTTGGCCACTCCTCTCTGCCTTCTTCGGCGTCGGGGGAGTAGTCCGGTGGAGGGGTCTTCCTTTCCCTGGACCCCTCGGCCTCCCCCGTTGGGGCGGCCTTCCTCTTCTCTCCTCCCTCCACTGGGGGGGGAGTTTTCTTCTTCCTCCTCCTCGTTTTCACGGGAAGAGGGCGTCTCGGACTCGTCGGATGACGAGTCTGACACCACCATGTTGCGGGCACTCTTTCGAGTCCACGTGGTCTTCTTCTTCTTGGCCTTCTTCTCCGGCACCACATAAGGCGCCGGAACCAGCAGCTTCACTAGTAGAGCTGGGGCTGGGTCTTCGGGCAGCGGAACCGGACAGTTAATTGGTCCGGATATCGCTCGCCAAGCCTGTCAAAGGTTAGGGAGTTTAGATCCCGCATAGAGTCAAACTATGAAAAAAGCTTAACATCCTGTAAAAGGTGAAGATAGCTTACATCGCTAGCGTGACGCTGCGAGCTGTATCCGCGGTCCTCGGAAGCGGATGCGGGAGCCTCGACGCCCTTGAATTGCACCTTCCAGGCATCTTCGTACGTCGTGTCAAAGAGCTAGCTAAGGGTTTGGTGCTGCGCCGGGTCGAACTCCCACAGATTAAAATCCCGTTGTTGGCACGGGAGGATCCGGCGGACGAGCATAACCTGGATTACATTAACGATCCGGATCGGCTTGTTCACCAGGGACTGGATGCATGTTTGTAATCCGGTCACCTCTTTTTCGTCACCCCACGACAGGCCCGTCTCTTTCCAGGACATAAGCCGCGTGGGGGGTCCGGATCGGAACTCGGGGGCTATGATCCAGTTCGGATCGCGTGGCTCGGTGATGTAAAACCACCCGGATTGCCACCCCTTCAGGGTCTCCACAAAAGAGCCCTCGAACCATAGGACGTTGGCCATCTTGCCCACCATGGCGCCTCCGCACTCCTCCTGGCTGCCTCGCACCACCTTGGGCTTGACGTTGAAGGTCTTGAGCCAGAGGCCGAAATGAGGGCGGACGCGGAGGAAAGCCTCGCACACGACGATAAATGCCGAGATGTTGAGGATGAAGTTCGGGGCCAGATCGTGGAAATCAAGGCCGTAATAGAACATGAGCCCTCGGACAAATGGGTGGAGTGGAAAACCCAGTCCGCGGAGGAAGTGGGGGAGAAATACTACCCTCTCATGGGGCCTTGGGGTGGGGAGAAGCC
>NW_024118394.1:0-15290 GCF_003073215.2 Triticum urartu
TGGCCCGTGCCCAGCAGCAGCCGTCCCCTCCCCCTGGTGTGGTGCTCCCGCGCGGCGGATCCTCCCTGCCCCGCCCGTCTTCGATTGGATCTGCGTTGTGCTCGTGTCCTGCTGCTGGCCGGAGCAGGTGTGCAAGGTGCCCCGTGCTGCCCCGTATGCGCACTCCACCCCGTCTCGCTGGCATGTGTGTAGCGAGGTGTTCTTCCCCCACTTGGTGTCCAGATCCAACGGCAACACATTGAAATTCTTTCCAAGCTTAATTGAGTAACTAAGCTCACTGTGGATGTGGATTACGTGGGATCCCATTTGTGCCCACATAATTTGTGTATGTTCTGATGGGAGGTCCAGTTATTCCCACTAAACCTACTGGGACTAAGACCTCTTCCAATGCAAATGTGCTTAGATGAGGTGCTAAGTGCATTAAATATCTTAGTAACTCAACTCCCCAATGCATAGGTGCTTAATTATTTAATGAGTTAGCACCTAAAGTCTTTCGTGCATTGGCAAAATTGTTTAATTTAAGTGGTTTGCCTAGGTTCTCGCGCTTGGCATTGGTTCTTCCTGGGGTCACCAAAGTACTCTCTCCCCTCCTTAAATGTTGTGCCATGTCATTTTTTTACTTATGTGGCATGATTAGCACCCGTCCACGGTGGAGCACTGGGAAGGGCCTAAATGGGCTAAAGGTGAGACTCCCATGTACGATCCCACTTGCAACCTGAGGATGGACTTCCATGCTATTGTGCTCTGAAAACGATGCACAGTAATATATGCACTAGCTTCGGGTTTGATATGGCTTTTTAATTACATTTACATGTTCGGAAGTCCAATTAATTTCTAGAAGTTGCAACTGTGCATAGTAAGGTATAACTCAACCAACAACTAAGCTAACCCAGCGATTGACTATACTTCCCATTCTTGATTTCTTTATGATGTAGTTATATTTCCATATAAATTTCACCTTACAAGTCACTAAGGCTATATAGAAATAATATGGTTTTTAATGATAAAAAGTTCTCCTCGCTACAGGTCATCTATCAATGTACACAATAGGTATGATTCGCTGTCTATTATTTGGCGACATGAACAGTGGCAGAAGTTAACGACATTATGCACGCGGTTTGAGTAGGCGGCCAATGATATTTTTATCCAACATAGGTTACAACATAGTCTACGGATCAGCTCCCTTACTCCTTGCCTCAGGCATTATCTAGTCATGAACGACTTTGTTTTTTGCTGCATTTTCATAGAATGTGTGTTTGTTTTTGTTATGTCTATCCTAGTCATATAGGGTCGGGGTGTGAATTCATTTTTCTTGTATAGCTTTGATGCGGCGGTAATTTAGATTTGGCATGACAGTTAAGGAACATGCATGCTCCATTTATTTCTGACGCTTGAGATAGAGTGTGTACTACATATGTAGGATTATTTTTAAGCCGGACAGTACAAGAAATCCACAAGTCAACTTTGCCAAAACTTGGACTTCACAACACATTAGTGTAATGCATGTACGATGCTACGAAATAATCAAAATGAGTGTAGTTATTTTGAAATAGTAGTTACAACAATTAGTGCACTTACTAAAATCCACATTCCCGGTGCAATTCAAACAATGGGATGCTAGGACGTTGAGCGGCAGAGGAAAAAAATTGAAATGAACATGCATCACTACAGTTGTGCAATTGCATCGGTCAAAGGGAGCACTATTACAAGATTTGAAGTGCTGAAGCCATGATGAGGTTTTAAATTTTAAAAGTTAGGACAATGAAAATTGGGGAAGAGGGTCGCCGGGAGAACAATGAAGGGAGGGACAGTGGCTGAAGAACAAGTACTGTGAAGGAGCACCGGCAGAAAATCAATTGGCAAATTGACTGCTGATATTGTTGGATTAAGGAAAACTGCTTTCCCATGAGTACTCATGAAATGATGTCCCAATCAAAAGATGTGAGTTTTTCAGAAACATAAGTCCAAAAACGCGACAAAGGCGTTGGGCTTAGGGTGTGTTTGGTTCGGGGGATATTTTAGGGTGGTTGTGGATAGCCCCAACAACCTGGCTAGATATAGCCTCTTTTTTTGTTTGGTTAAGGGGTGAGGGTAGCCACTATTTTGTTTGGTTCGAAGGATGAAAAGTGGTTGAGGATATCCATTAGAGCGGTTGGTTTGAGGGATAAATGTTATAACTGTATTTTTTTATTAAGCAGATGAGGTTACTCCCTTAACATACAAATTTAAACATAACGCAATAATAATTGCTTCTCTCAATTCCTTTTTTCTGGTTACCAACAAATGTCATCGTGTGTTCCTATCACTCGAGGGATAGCCCGTCAACCAAACACACCCTCAACGGCAATCATGTACAAGAAGAGAACACAGTGATTCACAACACGGAGCCTTCCAACTGGGCGGCCCAATACCGCACAATGTAGCTGCTCAGGGTTAGGGGGCACTTTTTTTTGAGAACTTCGTCAGGGAACACATATATGACTCACTTTTAGCAGCCTCGCCTGAAGGCTAGTGTGAGATGGACCGGCCCAGGCGCAGGAGGCCACAGGTCACAACCTAATTTTTTTTCTTCATGTTTTTTGTTTTCATTTTTTCCGTTATTTTTCTTACTTTTGTTCGTACTTATAAATATCACACAAAACATTTTCAAAATGTAAATTAAGCATTTTCATTTATTTAATAAAGCATTTGAATTTTTTTCAATTGTTTATAGAGAAATGTTTGTCGTATATACAAAAATATACAATGTGTACGAAAGAATGCTGACCATCTATTTAAAAAACGTTAAACGTGTATAAAAATATATTCCTTGTGTATGCAAAAAAATGTACAACAAACATTAAATTAAAGTACACATAAAAATCTATATTCAAAAAAAGTTGATTCTGTATTTAAAAATTGTTAAACATGTATATCAAAATGTTCCTGACATATACAATAAATGTAACATTATGTGTGAAAAAATGTTCACTGAAAAATGTTGACCACGTATTTAAAAACTGGTAATCTTATATTTAAAAATTGTTAAACATGTATTTAAAATATATTTTATATATATACCAAAAACACAATGTTTATGGACAAAAGTATTCTTAAAAAATATAAGGTTTCCAAAAATGTTAATCATGTATTTCAAAAAGTTAAACGTGTATATAAAATTTGATGATTATTTCTTTTGAAAATTTCCTGAAAAATATGTCAAAACTTGATTATTATTTTTTGAAAATTTCCAGTTTTTTTCTACAATATGCGATTTTTTTGACTTTTTCAACAGTTTTCTTAATTGAGAACATTTTTCTGAAAACACATCTCGACATGGAGCACAGTTTTGTTATTTTCTTCAATTTAATATTTCAATTTATTATTATTATTCTCCTTACTTGATCTTTTTACTCCGGGTTTAGTTTTCCTTTTCTTTATCATGATTTCTTTCAGGTTTGATTTTCTTCTTGTTTTTCTATGGTTTCTGTAACTTGCGATTTTTTTCCTTTCGTGTTTCTATTTTTTTGTAGATTTAATGTTTCTCCATCATACGGTGAATCATATACACTGAACTTTTTTAAATACACATTCAACATTTTAATATAGAGTGAGCATTTTTTTTGTATAAGTGAGAAGTTTAATACAGAGTAAACATCTTTTAAATACACACTGAACTTTTTTTTGATTTTTTTAATGCGTACTATTTTTTAAAATACATGATGAACAATTTTTATGCACATGGTAAGTAATATGTTTATTTACATCATGGACATTTTTCAATATTGAACCTCGCAGAAAAATTAACCCAGCTTTAAACAACTAACTGTAAACCCAAAGAAAAAACCCACTCAACAAAGCGCACCTCCCATCATCGTCAGAACGAGCTAGACCATTAGGCTCGAGCATGTGGCAGAGCCTCGAGTTTGTTTTTTTGATGGGTTGATGCATAGCCCGGACTTTATGACACTAAAGAGTGTCATATAGGATGTCTCGACTAGAGACCTCCTACTTGAGAGTCAGTGGCGTCAATTAATAAAATCACATGAAGTGGGATACAATATGGATCTTGAGGGTGGAACCAAACATGGCGCCCCTCATCCAAAGAATTTGAAAACTTAGCTAGACTAACTGCTTCTGTATTATCCACTCTTCTTTCAAAAGTAAATTTGCAGTTAAAACTGGACGCTCGCTGCTTGATCTCCCTGACAATACTCCCATAGCTACTACTCGTGCCTTCATATATATCCTTGATAATCTGCTTCGAATCTGATGCAACAACAAAATTTTTGAGTTCCAAATCCTCAGCAAGCAACATGGCCTCTCAATAGCCAAGTGCTTCCAACGTGGTAGCCTCAAAGATTCGACGAAGAACTAGGGCCGAACTGCCCATGAATAGACCTTCTACATCTCCGCACACCGCTGCTACCGAGCCACCCGAGCCAGATCGCGCTACACTAGCGTCCGCAAGGATCTTAGCATAACCCGGTGGTGGTGATTTCGGTCTTGTAGCTGCGTTCCTTGGTGTAACATGAGTCGTGGTACCTCTCGCCGGGGCTATGTCATGATCAGATATAAATTTGACAGTCGGTGGCGTCAATTAGTTGAGGCCATACTAAAGCGACGTGCAAACAGGCCGGCCCACTCTGGCTAGCTCACTTGAGCGATTTTTTGTATTTTTCTCTTCAGTTTCCTAGTTGTTTTAAAAACGGTTGTAGGATTTATTTACGAAGCTAAATACTGGAAAACCTATTAATGTTGAGTATGTGTTTAAATAAGGTTAGTATAAATTTAAAAGTGTTCATCATGTCTTATAAATAATATATTTTGAAAAGTTCAACATGTATTAAAAAAATACCGTGCATATTTAAAAAACGTTCACCAAATATTAAAAAATGATTATAATACATGTAAATAGTAAACTGCAAAAAAGAGTCTAAAAACTAGGAGAAAAAGCATAAGAATTAAATGTATAAAATAAATTAAAGCAAAAAGGGTTAAAAACACACACTGGAAATAAAACTGCAACAACGCAGTGGACCCCTGAACTGGGTCGGCCCAACTTGCCTCGTTTGCGGGCATGGCCTTGACAAGTGCCAAATACAGTAGGATTTTATCTTTTGACTGACGTGCATGTGCTTCTGGCGGTTTAACATAAACAAATGTGACTTGAGGCGGAGACATGCGATTGCAACGCTAGCTGCAAATCACAAGTCTGTCACAGGCGGGCAAATGGCATCATACACGGCAAGAATCGATGATTTGATTGTCGGTCGTGCTCGGGCTCCAAAAGCTGGAAGTTGTCGACGAAGCCATAGGGCATCGTAGCGTGCCTCTCGAGGACAGCCACATCGTCACTTCTTCGGTTGGGCTTGTGTCAGTGGTCGTCTCCATCGGATTACGCAGTCGGTCTACTCCTAGTGCGCCGAGGTTACCATACAGGTAGGCTAACTATTATTCAATCTATAGGGACTTTTTATCACTTCCCGCGCTATTAGCAGAGTACTAGCTAATTGCCCCTGTATTGTTTTTTCGATAAAGGACTTTTTATTGAATAGATATATTAAGGTGATACAATCATATTGAAAGAAAGCCAAAGCCCGGTCTCTGCATAGCTAGATGCACACAGCCAAAACGTCCAGAGCACTCTAAAAATAAAATAATTTGATACAATGCCAACCAATAAATCTTGTCCAGCCTAAGGAGCGGTAGATCCTATCCGTAAATCACACCGCCATCCATGGGGGTAGAAAACCTCCCTGGCCGTACGCTCCAGCCAGGTAGACGCCATCATAAAAAGGTCCCTGTCCTCCGGCTTCTGCAGGATAGACCACGTACGGAGCAATCGTGTACAAGCATGAATAACCTGCATAGGAGATGAGACACTTTTGTTGTTAAAAATCACATCATTCCTGGTAAGCCACATTGCCCAGCATAAGGCCGCCGCTCCCACAAGAATATGTGCAGAAAATTGTTTATCAATACCCGCAACTAGTTGCCGAACATATTCCGTGCAGTACGTGGTGGGTATAAATTCAAAGCTACCTGGACCACGGCCCAAACTGCCCGCGCGAACTTGCACTCAAAAAATAAGTGTTTGATAGACTCGTCATGTTGACAAAAGACACATGACTTGGGCCCATGCCAGTTTCGTCGTGCCAGATTATCTCTAGTTAGAATGACTCCTTTGTTTTGAAACCAGAGGAAAATCTTCCCTCCTAGAGGAATTTTTAGCTTCCACAATTTCCTGTTATCTACCGGAGCATCACAATGTACCATTGCATCATACATGGATTTGACCGAAAATTTGCCATTCTGATGCAAGTTCCATCGAAAAGTGTCCGGCTCATCTGACAGTTGAATGTCATCCATGCGAGTGAGTAATTCATTCCATGCTGCCAGACGAGTTTCCAAAAGATCCCTACGAAAAGAAATATCGGGGTTTTGTTGTCCTAAGACTTGTTTGATCGTGACAAATTTATGTCTAACAATCATATACAAGCTCGGATATTGCACCATTAGTGAGTTGTTCCCTAGCCAGGTATCTTCCCAGAAACGAACCTGAGAACCGTCCCTAACCGAGAAGGTCCCAAATTGGAAGAAGAATTCCTTGGCCTTCATGACACCACTCCAAAAATGTGAATCCCCAGGTTTCCAATAAATTTGAGAAATGGCATTGGATCCCACATACTTGTTGCGAATGATTTCCTTCCATACTCCATTCTCAGTGAGTAGTTTATAAACCCACTTGCTGAGAAGAGCGATGTTTTTAATCTCAAGGTCTTGGATTCCCAGGCCCCCTTGACTTTTAGGTCTGCATAATATGCTCCACCTAGCCAGTCGATATTTCTTAGTTTCGTTATCACTCTGCCAAAAATATCTGGATCTGAAGTAATCGAGCCGCTGTAGTACCCCGTTCGGCAGGTGGAAGAAGGACAACATACATAAAACCATGTTGCTTAGGACAGAATTGATCAAGATCAATCGCCTCTCATACGACAAGAGTTTGGCCTTCCAACTGGCTAAACGTTTCTCAAGTCTCTCTTCCACATGCCTCCACTCAGCAATAGTTAGACGCCGATAGTGTATGGGGATACCCAGATACCGAATCAAAAACTGCCCAAGCTGGCATCCAAAAATGTCGGCATACTCGGGTGCTAATTCTGCAGCCTTGCCAAAGCAAAAAAGTTCGCTCTTATGAAAATTAATTTTGAGACCAGAAAGTTCCTCAAAAGCACATAAGAGCAGCTTAAGATTTCTTGCCTTATCTAAATCATGATCCATAAAAAGTATCGTGTCATCCGCATATTGTAGGATGGACATACCATCTTCTACCAAGTGTGGAATGACCCCACTAATTTGACCATCCAGCTTAGCCCGCTCAACAAGGGTAGCTAGCATGTCAGCCACAATGTTAAACAGGATAGGAGATGCGGGGTCGCCTTGACGAAGCCCCTTTCTTGTCTGAAAATAGTTGCCAACGTCATCGTTAACTTTTATGGCCACACTACCTCCAGATACAAAACTCTCTACCCAGCGACACCATTTTTGTGAGAACCCCTTCATGCGAAAGTTTTGCAACAAAAAGGGCCACTTAACTTTGTCGTAGGCTTTCTCAAAATCAATTTTAAGAATGACACCGTTCATCTTTTTCCGGTGCAGTTCATGAACAGTTTCGTGCAGGACGACCACTCCATCTAATATGTTGCGTCCTTGCATAAATGTTGTTTGAGTGGGTTTTACGACATGGTCAGCTACATTGTTCAACCGGTTGGTCGCTACCTTCGTAAAAAATTTAAAACTTACATTGAGAAGGCAAATCGGTCTATATTGCTGAATACGACTAGCCTCCTTAATCTTAGGCAATAGGACAATTTCCCCAAAATTTAAACGGGAAATATCAAGGTCCTCGGAATGCAGCTGGTTAAACAACTGGACCAAGTCTGCCTTAATCATGTCCCAAAAGCATTGATAAAACTCAGCGGGAAAGCCATCCGATCCCGGCGCCTTGTTGTGTTCCATCTGAAATACCGTGATTCGAATTTCCTCCTCAGAAAACGGAGAGGTTAGGAATTCGTTTTCCGCTTCAGTAACTTGAGTAATATCATGAGTAACGGATTCGTCTAGCTGAAAATTAGTTTCAGGTGAAGGCCCAAAAAGGTCTTTGTAGAACTTAGTGATAAAATTTCTAAGTGGTACATCCCCCTCTATTCGGCCTTCCTCTTGATCAAGGGCGAATATACGCTTCTTTCTATGCTTGCCATTAGCTAGCATTTGAAAGTATTTCGTGTTATCATCACCTTGCACCAGCGAATCCGCTTTGCTACGTTGGTACCATTTAATCTCTTCCTCACGTAATAGGCGGGTAATCTGCTCGTTAAGATTACTTTTTTGCTCAATCTCAACAGCAGACAGAGACCTCACCTCCGCTATTTTATCAAGGGAATCAATTAAAGTAGACAAACACAATTTTTCTTTTTTGTAAATGCCCACGGTATGTTTGGCCCATCCTCGGAGGAATCGACGCAAGGCGCGGATTTGATTATTCCATCGTTGAATGGGTGTGTTACCACGAGGCTGGCGCGCCCACACCTTCTTAACTAGTTCATAAAATCCCTCTCTAGTGAGCCATCCCAGTTCAAATTTAAACTGGTGACAGTTAGAACTTGGGATTGGTTTTCCAAAATCGGTTAGCAACGGAGCGTGATCCGATAAGGCCTCAATTCTTTCTAGTGCCTGAACCGAGGCTAGGGGATATTTATATTCCCAGTCAGTAGTAACTAGCACCCGGTCCAGTTTTTCGAAGGTTGGCACCGATCAGTTATTAGCCCAGGTATACTGACAACCAGACATCGTGATCTCCCTCAGATCGAGGCTGTCAATAATAGCATTAAAGAGGAAGGGCCACCTAGTGTCAAACCGATCATTGTTTTTTTCCTGCCGATACCGAAGGATATTAAAATCCCCCCCGATTAACATGGGATGGGGATTGTCTTGACGGGTGTTGACTAATTCTTTTAGAAATGCAGATTTAAATTCCTCTTGAGCGGCGCCATATACAGCTACCAGACTCCAGATGAAGTTGTCGGACTTATTTCGAAGATGGAATTTGATATGATACTCCCCCTTTGACGTGGACAATAGTTGTAAGTATGTAGAGTTGATACCTAGCAAAATTCCCCCGGACCTCCCGGTCAGTGGTAAGACGTGCCATTCGTAATCGAAACCACATGAAAAGTGGTCCAGATCACCTGTTGGAAAATCACGTTTGCCCGACTCAGTGATAGCCACAAAGTCCAACGAATGGTCCTTTACACAATCGGCAATGTGTTTGTGTTTAGCCAAGTCGCCAAGACCTCTGCTATTCCAGAACATGCCTCTCATGATGAACCAACTTTATGTTTAGAGCTCTTTACTTTTTTAGAAGAGCGCCCTCTTTTCTTTGCTGAGTTAGACTTATTCTTGCGCACCGACGCGACAAGCTCAAAAAGCGTAGTGTCGCGTACTGTATCTTCAAGGTCTACTTCAGTCGTGTCTTTAACCAAATGAGAGAGAAGCTTGCCTTCATGATTGGCATCAGCATCAGCATCCTCCGCCTCCTCATCTGACACGAGAGGGTCGACAAAGCTCGACAACTTCGGAGCAACTGTAAGCCGGTCGAACTCCACTTGTTTTAAAGCCTTGACCGAAAAATCTATCTCATTCTCATTACGTCCTAGTGACACCCCAAGTCTAGTAATATTTGAAGATACTTTGGAATTATCAAAAGACATAAAAGACTTGCGAGAGGGAGTACCTTCGAAGTCGAGGTTACGAGCAGCAGTCCTACGCATGGCCTTCACCATAGAGTCCTCGTCGGTGGCTGCAGATCCGTCAGCCCCAACATGATGATGCCCGCTGCCCTCAGCGATGGAGGAGTAACATCCGCCTCGAAGTCCATCATATCGACTCCGCAAGGCATAGTTGGCTGCTGCAACGACGACGAAGAAGAAAGAAGGGGTTGCTCCTCAGCCTCCTCAAGTCCGGGTGCCGGCACCCCCCCCCCGCCCCGCCGGGTGCGGGTAACGCGCGAAGTACAGCTATGGCAGACTCCTGGCCAGCTCGAACGGACGGAGAGAAGATGACACCACGTCGAGTCGGAGAAGCCGGAGTGGGCGATGATGACGACGGCGATGAAGCGGTCCCCTCCGGCGTGGGTTGCCCACGACTCCCCTCCTGGGGGTTAGGCGGTGGCGACAAGCGAGCCGACGATGGCGGCGTCGAGGACCAGGGCGCCGCCGGAGAGGGCGGTGATGACGACGATGCTGGAGTTGTCCCCTCCGGTGAAGAGCGCCCACAATTCCCCACGTGGTGGTTAGGCGATGGGACGGCGATGAAGCGGTCCCCTCCGGCGTGGGTTGCCCACGACTCCCCTCCTGGGGGTTAGGCGGTGGCGACAAGCGAGCCGACGATGGCGGCGTCGAGGACCAGGGCGCCGCCGGAGAGGGCGGTGATGACGACGATGCTGGAGTTGTCCCCTCCGGTGAAGAGCGCCCACAATTCCCCACGTGGTGGTTAGGCGATGGTGACCTGGGAGTCGAAGATGGCAGCGTCGAAGACCCGGGCGCCGATGACGAAGGAGAAGCAACCCTAGACGAAGAATCCGACCCCGACGGAGAAGCCCCCCTTATAGGCGGTGAAGCATCCGTGACGGGTAAGCCACTATGAGAGTTCAGAGGTGTGACGGCAATGGCGATCTGCATGGGCACCACCCCACCCGATGAAGAAGGCGTCGAAGAGTTGTTGGATGATGAAGTGGGTTTGGACCTCTTGCTTGGATCATTGTTTCTCACTGTGTCCTCCCTGTCATGCCCCTTGTCGCCCCCTGAATCATCGCCATGCTCCCAAACTCGAGGCACACAGTCACTATCAACGCGGAAGTCTGACTTTTCAAGACTGTACGGGAACTCATAACCTTTCCTTTGAACCACCACGTCTGAAGAGAGAGAATCAATTGTGCTGCTCTTGAAAGCATCAAGGTTCAAAACTGCTACCTGGATACGAACAATTCCTCTCCGGCGCAAACAGAGAAGATCAACACCTGTGTTGTAATAGGGGCATATACATGTTCTAATGGCTCAACACCAGTCGTGTCCGACATATATCTACACCCGCCACATTTTAGATTTTGGTAGGATTTTAATTGATTTGAGTATGTGAAGGGAAAAGCAAGGAAAATTTGCATTTAGAGTAGGTGTTGGTAAGATTTGATTTGATTTAGGTATGTGCAAGGGAAGACAAGAAAAGTTTTGATTTAGTTGACATTTTGGTAATATTTGATTCAATTTCACTGAGTTAATGTAGGACATGATTTTGATAAGATTTGATTGAGTTAATGTAGGACATGGTTTTCAGTAGGGCAAGGAAAGGAAAATACCAACTTGATTTAGATATTCTTCCTTATAAAGATTACAAATTGAAAAATGAGCAGTTCTTCCTCATAGGACTTCTTGCACACCATAATGCGATATTTGTGCGATGGTGTGAAACCATCAGCCACTTGGTCATAGTGTGATGCCCCCCTTATGCGATCCTTCTCATTTTCATCAATCCCCAATTTGAAAGGTCTAAGCACATGTATGTTTCATCTCCTTTATGCAAACATAGGGGCGATTTATCTTTCTGCAAAACACATTGAAATTTCATTTTGTTTGAGAAAGAGTAGCACACACGCAGTAAGAAAATAGGATTCATATCTTCACATGACCAAGTGGCAGCTAGTTTCACCAATTCTCTTCCTTGTCGGCCTTTTGAAGAATTCAGTTGCAATCTCAACGTGTCTGCATTGTGATTTAGGGAGGGTGTTACGATATGTTTAGATGATAAAAACAAACTACATTTCATGTTATGTCTAGTTTCCTTGGGTATCAATCTTTGTAACCATCAGATGTAATCTTTAGCATATGTAGCTAACGAGATAAGCACCCTACAGGGTGTGAGGCGCTTCCTGATTATCCTACAGATTTATCGTCCATACGTAAAATAACATAGGAAAGTTACAGAAATATGTTGGTTTATGACAACAATAATTTGACTGAATGTACTATGAGGGCATCTCCAACGGTATACATCAAACGGCCGTAAAAGTCCAGACCGTGCGGTCCAGTTACTTTGTGCCCTCCATAGCCGTCGATTAAACGTCCGCGGATCGGTTCACTGTCCAAATTCCCACAAATCGAAAGCAAACCTAGAAGAGATTTGCAGATGTCCAGACAGCCGTTATGTCGGATTCGGACACACCCAGCCCAGACAAAAGCTAGGTAGAGCCCACACATTGGGAACATTGCACAATACGTGAAAACCCGCCCTTTACCCATTATCACTGCTCCAATCATCGCCGCAACCCACTCCAATTCCCACCCAATTTGCAGTCCACTGCCACGATGGAGCTGGAGGAGGTGCTGGCAGAGATGTTCCTAGTCCCGCCGGGCCCGAAGGCGGGTGAGGATGAACCAGCAGTATTGGTCGCCGGCAAGGTCAGCAAAGCCACACACACCACCCGCCACTGCAAATAGAGAAAGAGGGAGGATGCTATGGGGGCAGCCGACCACCCAGTACTTGGTTCGGCAAAACATGCGAATCGGAAGGTGCCGGTTGTGCAATTGCCGCTGCCATGGACAGACACAGTTGCATTCGCCATACTACTCTCCTGCCCCACAGCTCGGTCCACGGCAACAAGTCAGGTCCAACCTTAAGTAAGAGCATCTTCAACAAGCTCGCAACGCGCGGCGCGCTAAAAAAAACGTTTACAGCGCCGGAATAGCCAGTTTTTGCGCGCCACGGAGCGCTGACTCCAGTGACCGCTGCAAAAAATTGCACGCGCGCGCCGCTCCAGCAGACGCGTTAAACTACAGCGCGCGCGAGCAGCCAACGCTTACAATATGTTCATTTTGAAGACAATATGATGATATTTCAAACATCAAAACAAAACATAACATAGTTTAAAATCACCCTACCAAGTTCATGACATAAAAGTTCAAAATCATGCCACATCACATCATCATCCAACCAAGTTCAAAATCACCCAACCAAGTTCATGACATAAAAGTTCACACAAACAAATGGCACATCAACAATCATGCCACATCCTCATCTTCGTCGCCGCCACATCCGTCGCACGCCCTGCAAGTCTCTTCTTCGGCCGCCCCGAGGAGCCGTCTGTCGCCTTGTTCTTCTTCCCGGACACCTTGCCGCCTTCGCCACCGCCGCATTTGGGAGCTTCGAGAGGGGGGCACGTGGCTTCACGGCGGGGGGCAGTGCGACGCCACCCGCCGAGGTCGTCCGTGGCGTCATGAAAAGGTCGCGCGCGAGACCGGTGTTTGTAGGAGCACCGTCTCGGGCGAATTCGCCACCGGGCGGGGCGAAAGCGGCGCGTCGAAGAGGGTGCGGTGCGGGCGCTCGAGTGTGCAGCGCCCGGGAGCAGGCGCACGAAAGAAGCAGCGTGTGTTGCCATTTCGCCCCGCGCGCTGAACCACTTATGCTGCGTGCATAGTTTTTGCGCCTCCGTTGGAACGCCCGGAGCAGCTGCACGCGTAAAAAACTGTATTTTTCCAGCGCGACGCTTATATCTTGCGCTGTTGGAGATGCTCTAAGTAGCTCAATGTCATTCTCAAAACCAACATGCATGGTGAAAGGAAGGAAGTGCACGTGCGCGTATAGATCACATGAGCAGTGAGTCGTGGTTCCCATGGATTCACGTACGATGGGTGCTCAGTTATTTTCCTCATTCTTTTGAGAGTGATGGATGATCAAGCTGATGGGACTACGTACGGATGCATGTCGCTAGCTGCTAATTCAGCGTCCTTGGGTGTGTGTGGCGGCGAGAGGGTCTACGACGACCGAGACGACGTGACATGCCTTAGCTATCGGGGGAGACGACCGATGTGGAGTTGACATTGCCCGATGCAACGTCTGGCCAGCCAGCGGCACCGGCGGCGACATGTAACCATGCAATGGAAAAATGGAGGAGGCCAAGGACCACAGCGCGAGTTCACTTGTTCTCAGCCAGCCAGCCAGCCTAGAGGAGCTGAACTCGCACTGCCACGTACTACCTAAAAGGAAACAGAGAACCCCTGCCTTTCCGCCGCGTCGATGTTGCAGTGAAGATATATGTTTCGACCGGGACTTTGTATTTTTCGGTTTTTGTAGGACCGCTAAATATCTTTTTCCTTTTTTTGAAATTTCATTCTATCCATCACCTGTTATGACAGTACAAACAATAGAAGTAACAAAAAGTACATACATGGCATGGCCACAATCATTAGATCCCCTATATCTCCTTGGAGACACACATAGAATGTCCTTTGACATTTGAGTGTTTTAGCAACCCCCACCAAAAGAAACAAGAGATTGTACCAGTAAGCGAGGCTGCAATATGTTTGGGTGACTATTAGATCATTTTCAGTAGAAAATAACGATTTTGAGTTAAGTAACTTTCTTTAAAGTCTTTGTCATGGTGCAGATGATGGGTTTAAAACATGGATCTCAACCGACTTAGATTTAACCAAGTCTAAGTCAAATTACATAACATATAAAAAAGAAATAAGAAAAACTAAAAACTAAAAAAAGTTTTTGCACGAATCTTAGTGTAAGACCCCACGAACATTGCATAGACTGAGACTTGGTTAAGTCTCAGTCGACTGATACTTAGCCATCCCGGTAGAACACTGATGTGCTCTTCTTGTGGTCCACCTTGCCTCATTTGCGGACTTGGCCTTAAGGCCGGCCATAGTGGTGGTATCTTAGCCGGTATCACGCACTCGGAAATAACAAACATGCTGATGTGACAGAGAACTAAAGAAGAGAGAAAAGGATTAGAGTAACATACGTAGATACCGTATCATGCATGACCCTAAATAAGATTATCTATTATACTACTCTATATATGATACTATGTTTCACAACTGAAAAGAGTGATGTTGCAGGAGGAGATTAAAATAATCCAAAGATAAGGAAATTACAGATGGAGATGGGAACACCAGATATTATCATGCCAAGGTGAATGGGTGGAGGAGGAAAAACAAAATTATATCCTTAGAACAAGAAGAAGGGGTGATAGAAGGAGATGAGAAACTTATGGAGTATATTACTAACTTCTACAAAAAAATGTTTGGACATCCTGAAGAAGCATATATTTCGATGAGAGACATGGAAACAAAGAAAATCAGTGATGAGGAGAGAGAAAAACTGATGAGCCCCTTCTCCCTAGAAGAGATAAAGAGGTGGTTTTTGGAATGAAAAAAAATAAAAGCCCTGGACCAGATGGATTTCCT
>NW_024118395.1:0-13293 GCF_003073215.2 Triticum urartu
TTTTGAGGAAGCCCATCATTGGAATATACAAGACAAGTTCTATAATGAAAGATTCCCACTGGTATATGAAAGTGACAAAACAAGAGACTCTCTATCATGAAGATCATGGTGCTACTTTGAAGCACAAGTGTGGAAAAAAGGATAGTAGCATTGTCCCTTTATTTTTTTATTTTTTATTTGGCCTTTCTATTTTTTCTTTTTCTTTTTGCCTGTATTTTTTATTTGGCCTTTCTTTTTCTTTTTTTGGCCTTTCCTTTTTTTGGGACAATGCTCTATTAATGATGATCATCACACTTCTATTTGTTTACAACTCAATCATTACAACGCGATACTAGTACAAGATATGACTCTATATGAATGCCTCCAGCGGTGTACCGGGATGTGCAATGAATCAAGAGTGACATGTATGCAAGAATTATGAACAGTGGCTTTGCCACAAATACGATGTCAACTACATGATCATGCAAAGCAATATGACAATGATGGAGCGTGTCATAGTAAACGGAATGGTGGAAAGTTGCATGGCAATATATCTCAGAATGGCTATGGAAATGCCATGATAGGTAGGTATGGTGGCTGTTTTGAGGAAGGTATATGGTGGGTGTACGATACCGGCGAAAGGTGCGCGGCATTAGAGAGGCTAGCAATGGTGGAAGGGTGAGAGTGCGTATAATCCATGGACTCAACATTAGTCATAAAGAACTCACATACTTATTGCAAAAATCTATTAGTTATCGAAGCAAAGTACTATGTGTCGTGGTTCTAAGACTGACAGTAGAATGGGGGGGGGGGTGGGGATGAGGAGGCAAGATCCTAGCTATGGAGTAGTTGTACACACGAGTTTTACGAGTTCAGGCCCTTCTCGAAAGAAGTAACAGCCCTACGTCTTGGTGCCCTGAGGCGGTCGACTGGATTATATGTGTGTGTGTGTGTGTTTACAAAAGATGCGAACCCTTGTGCTTGTGGAGGGGGGTGGCTTATATAGAGTGCGCCAGGACCCCAGCCGGCCCATGTTACAAAGGGTTTAAGGTACATTAAAGGGGAGACGTTACTGGTAATGCTAGTAAATAAAGAGACATAATGACCATTAAAGCTATGAGGTGATGTCCGACCCTTGTGGTCTGGAGTGACCTTAGACCTTCTGGTGGTCGAGTGACAGTCCCTGCGATCGAGTGACTTCAAGTCTTCCGAGTGGAAGTCCTCATGGTCGAGTGGATGATGACTCCTCTTCGAATGCTTCTGGTTTTAAGGTGACGTCCTAGGGGAGGGTGTCTAGGTCAGGCCTATGACCCTACCCTAGGTACATATCTTCATCATTAGCCCCCGAATGGTTCAGGGTTTGAGTGGAGAAGGAGTTGATAAACTCTTCGATTAAGCTTTTGTGCTTCGGAAATGTCTTGTCTAGAGGTCGAATGAACATCCATGATGACTTCAACTGCTTGCTCAGTCGCCTTGATCCATTCTTGGTTTTGTCGAGTGAACTTTCATTGTTAAGCTTCGAGTGTTGATATGGGAAAAATCCTCCATCTGACGGGTTGTTCTGCTGCCTGCAGATTTCGCGAGATTCAAATTTTGGGAAGCGCGCCAGGCGGAGGAGGCCGCAGTAATCGGGATGGATTAGGCAGGCCGCTTCGATCACCGTGCCACCTTTTTCGCCACGTATTGCATGTGCGACTGTTGCGGATTTGATCGGATCGCCTAGGCCCACGAGTCAGCCACTTGGAAATGACTTCATATTAGGTCTGGGACGGGGGTTTTCGCACAGTGCGTTCCCATTCTTCCCCTTCCTCCTCTGTTTTCTCCACCGCAACTGCCTCCGTTGTCGGTGTCGTCGCTCCGTTCGAACTCGATCCGCTGCCATGGGGAAGGAGAAGACGGTGGCGTTGGAGCGTGCGAAGAAGGCGACGAAAAATGCGAAGGGGAAGAAGTCCGGCCGGGGTGGATCTTCTTCGAGGGTCAGCTTGCCGCCGGGCTGGAACCAGGGCGACTGGGTTCACTCGGCGATCCACCAGGACGACATCGACGATCTGGTCGAGGGGGGATTGATTCCCCATGAATCAGCGTGACTCCCGGGGAACGAGACCGAGCCGCAGCCACAGGAGGGTGAGCGTGTCCTCCTCGCTACTCACGTCGACCGCGGGTTTTCCTTGGCTCCCCACCCTTTCTTTTGAGGTTTCTTGAACTTCTTCGCGGTGCCACTCCACCACTTCACCCCAAACACCATCATGTATCTTGCTGCTTTTGTGTCCATGTGCGAGAGCTTCCTGGGCTGTAGGCCACACTGGGGGCTTTTCAAGCACATATTCACCTGCCATTCTCAATCGGTCAAGAAGGCCAACCCGAGTGATGAGAGAACGCAAGTGATTCAGATGTGCGGGGGTCTTGGGATCCAAATGAGGAGTAAGAGTACTTTCCCAGCCATGATCCTTCCTGAGTCGGTTCGAGGGTGGCAGTCGACCTGGTTCTACTGCAAGGACCAGCCGGCTCCAGGTCAGTCGACTGGACTTCCCCCCTTTTCCATGGCCTGAGTGGAGAAGCCCTCTGCTTTGAAAGTGATCCCAGAGGAGAAGGCACAAGTGAAGGTGCTGGTCGATTGAGTAGTTCAACTTGTTCGTGATGGGGTAACCGGTATGGATCTGTTGGAGGTCTTCCTCAAGCGACGCATCCAACCACTTCAAGCCCGTGACCATCTGATGTGGATGTATTCGGGCATCGACGACACCACTCGGATCCATCCAGAGGAGGTCGATGATGCTACGTTGGAAGGGTGGCTGAAGAGTATCACTCGCAACAAAGACAACCCCAGGGGATCCTGAAGGATTCCTCCACTCAATAACTCATACAAAACTGACAAGGTATGACTCCACATGGTCGAGTGTTTTCTTGATTTATCAAGTTGTTGTCTGCTGTCACCCGACTGCCTCTTGTCTTGTTTGTTGTCTTCTAGGCCCTGACTGAGATGTACTCGATGCCCAACGGGGAGCAGGAGCAGGACCCAGAGGGAGAAGTGAGTGGAGGTGAGAGCGGCGAATGGCGCTCTGACGACGAGGAAGACAAGGACAGCGACGACCCGAGTGATGAAGAAGATGTCAACTCTCCTCCTCATAGGGAGAAACGATCCAAACTTTCTCACGATCCAGCAAGTGCCCGCGGCAAGGCGACCGCGCAGACTGGGCAGTCATCAAAGCGCCCTCGAACGTCTTCTCCAGCACCGACCGAAAAGGTGTCAAAGCAACCGAAAGCTGCGCCATCCAAACCGCCAAAGGCCTTGACGAAGATCAAAGTGGCCATCCCCATTACTTCCGGGTATTAGTTGGACTTGATTTCTTGCTTTAGTATGAATCTGGATTTGAGTCGATTCATTTCGTTAGACATGACCGACTGAACTTTGAAATTTGTAGTGCCGCTACCTCTGGGACTTCCACTCGCCAGTATGAAGACGAGGACATGGAAGATGCGGTCACCTCCAATCCAGGTATAAACCTCGTGATCTCATTCTCGATTGTATGGTCGATTAACTTCTGGTGACTCATCTGGAGTCGGCTGACTTTTTTGTAGCCCCTCCCAATGTCATTGAGCTTCCGGATGATGATGAGGACATGCTGCTGAGGCCCAGGAAGAGCAAGAAAACAACAGCTAGCAGGATATCTCGGTCGGAACCGGCAATAGAACCAACAGTCCAACGGCCCGAAGATGCGAGTAGAGCCTCTGTAACCTTTGCTGTCCCAGTGATGAGTGAGCACCCCGCACCGTCGACTGTACCCGTGTTTTCTTCAGCCATCCTACCTCATGCCTTGGAGCCCCAAGTTGCTACGTCTGGACCGTCTGTCCCCTTCTTCACCATGTATCATGTTCCGGAAAGCCAGTCGGACGCCGTCGCGGAGGCTATCCGTCAGGCTGGTGTAATGATGGAGCGGATAAAGGCGGTGCACGACAATAGTCAGGCTGCTTACGACACCAGTGCGGCTCTTCGAGCCAATGTCCAGGTAAGTTGACTTCTGACTGAACTTATCATGTTAGGATATGCTACCTGAATATTTCCCTTCGCACAATCTCTTATTGTCTGCTTCAAATCTGTACACCCAATGGGTGTTTTGTCGTCTGTATTATTTGCACTCTTCCACTCGGTCTGGTCGAGTGAGATCTGAACCAGTGGGGGCACGCTAAGTACACCCACTGGGTGTAGTCCCCGAGACCGCAGTCGACTGCTGGCAGTCGGTTGGGGTCTGAGCAATTTTTTTTAGTCTGGGCGGACCAGCCAAATGGAATCCAAATCAGTGGGGCACGCCAAGTGCACCCACTGGGTGTAGTCCCCGAGACCGCAGTCGGATGGGGTCTGAGTACTTTTCTTTTAGTCTTGAAGCTTTATTCACTCGGAAGTAACTAATCTTTGATCTCGTCGATTGATATGTCTTTTACTTACTGCAGAAATCTTGTACCCTCATTTCCAAGTTCGCCGAGTTTGAGGAGAAGCAGAGGCAACTCCACCTTGACCTTGAGCTGGCCCAACAAAACTTGAAGAAGGCTCAAGATGACGTTGCCGGTATGGAAGGTAACAGCCTGTCGACTGCTCATGTCAATCGTACTTTAAATTATCCCTCCGATCTTCTGTTTGATCTAAATGTGTATTTTGCAGAGAAAATGAGGCTGGCCCTGGAGAAGAAAGACTTGGACCTTGCAGCTGTGCAGAAAGAGGCTCAAGAGAAGGCTGCCCTTGCTGACCAGAAACTAGCTTCAGTCGGTGTGCTAGAGGAAGAAATCAACAAGCTGAAGTCGTCCCTCACCGAATCCAATCGAGAGGCGACTCATCTGAAGAAAGATAAGGTGGCTCTGACCGACCAGCTGGAAAGCATGGCGCGTAGGAGGAATGATCTGGAAGCTTATTTGAAGGCTCTCGCCAAGAAACTCTTTCTTATGCTCGAAGGTATCCTCTTTTACTCGACTATTTTATTGTTTGCAGGTTAGTCTTGGCCAGTCGACTCATTAACTCCTTGACTGCAGAATTCTGCCAAAACTTTGAAGAGGAGACTGGACAGATCGAGACGGGATTGGACCCAGTCCTTTCTCCAGTCGGCTACGAGGCTGCTATGAATGTGCTTCGACTGGAATCCCGCGTCGCCAGTGTTACAAGTTACCTTGCCCGTCTGAAGGTGGTAGTTTCACACATTGACTCATCGCTTTGGCCAAGGGCAGCACTTCAGAATGATCTCGAGTCTCTGATGGCTCGACTCAATGAGATCCCTGGCCGAGTGCAGGAATGGAAGAAGTCCTCCGCCCACTGCGGTGCTGACGTGGCTCTGTCACTGGTCAGGCTCCACTTCAGAGAGGCTCGAGAAGAGAAGCTGGCGGTGATCAAGGTCTCCAACACAAAAAGGCACGACTTCCAGTCCTTCATGGAAACTTTCATTGCTGCTGCCACTCGAATCGCAGACATGATCGACTTGGACGAGTTCGTCGAGCCTACCAGTCCACCTCCTGCTGAGTGAACCAACTTGATACTCAAACTTGCTTCATATTTGCCTCAGTATGCCGAGTGGTTATTGTAATCGTTAAACTCATTCGGGTCCGACGCCCGAGTACTTTTGTCTTCGTCTTGAGACCTTTGAGATTTTATTTGATCTTGGTTTATCTTCTGCATGCGCTTGCATTTATCTTCGAGTGGAACTTATTCTTCACTCGGAATATTCTTTGAGATACAACTCTGAGGGGGATATCGCAGTCGGCCTGCACCTTGTCGTTCTTGCGGATAGGGATGGTGCGGACATTGTACTTGTAGCGCAGCTCCATAGAGAGGATTGCAGTCGACCTGCACCTCGTCGTCCTTGCGGATAGGGATGGAGCGGACATTGTACTTGTAGCGTAGCTCCGTGGAGAGGATTGCAGTCGACCTACACCTCGTCGTCCTTGCGGATAGGGATGGAGCGGACATTGTACTTGTAGCGTAGCTCTGTGGAGAGGATTGCAGTCGACCTGCACCTCATCGGCCTTGCGGATAGGGATGGAGCAGACATTGTACTTGTAGCATAGCTCCGTGGAGAGGATTGCAGTCGACCTGCACCTCGTCGTCCTTGCGGATAGGGATGGAGCGGACATTGTACTTGTAGCATAGCTCCGTAGAGAGGATTGCAGTCGACCTGCACCTCGTCGTCCTTGCAGATAGGGATGGAGCGGACATTGTACTTGTAGCGTAGCTCCGTGGAGAGGATTGAAGTCGACCTGCACCTCGTCGTCCTTGCGGATAGGGATGGAGCGGACATTGTACCTGTAGCATAGCTCCGTGGAGAGGATTGCAGTCGAACTGCACCTCGTCGTCCTTGCGGATAGGGATGGTTTTTTAAACTTAAGCGAGCACCGGGCTGCAGCTAAGCTCCCCGAGTGTGGGGTTTGCCCATCACTCGGTAGGATTTTTGAAACTTAGGCGAGCACTGTGCTGCAGCTAAGCCCCCGAGTGTGAGGTTTGCTCATCACTCGGTAGGATTTTTGAAACTTAGGCGAGCATTGGGCTGCAGCTAAGCCCCCGAGTGTGAGGTTTGCTCATCACTCGGTAGGATTTTTGAAACTTAGGCGAGCATTGGGCTGCAGTTAAGCCCTCAAGTGTGAGGTTTGCTCATCACTCGGTAGGATTTTTGAAACTTAGGCGTGCATTGGGCTGCAGCTAAGCCCCCGAGTGTGAGGTTTGCTCATCACCCAGTAGGATTTTTGAAACTTAGGCGAGCACTGGGCTGCAGCTTAGCCCCCGAGTGTGAGGTTTGCTCATCACTCGGTAGGATTTTTGAAACTTAGGCGAGCATTGGGCTGCAACTAAGCCTCCGAGTGTGAGGTTTGCTCATCACTCGGTAGGATTTTTGAAACTTAGGCAAAACAGGTTCGTAGTTAAGCCTCCGAGTGAGAGGCCTGCTCATCACTCGGTAGGATTTCTGAAACTTAGGCGAGTACTGGACTGCAGCTAAGCCCCCGAGTGAGAGACTTGCTCATCACTCGGTAGGATTTTTTCAACTTAGGCGAGTACTGGACTGCAGCTAAGCCCCCGAGTGAGAGACTTGCTCATCACTCGGTGGGATTTTTTTAACTTAGGCGAGTACTAGACTGCAGCTAAGCCCCCGAGTGAGATACTTGCTCATCACTCGGTAGGATTTTTTCAACTTAGGCGAGTACTGGACTGCAGCTAAGCCCCCGAGTGAGAGACTTGCTCATCACTCAGTAGGATTTTTTCAACTTAGACGAGTACTGGACTGCAGCTAAGCCTCCGAGTGAGAGACTTGCTCATCACTCGGTAGGATTTTTTTTCAACTTAGGCGAGTACTGGACTGCAGCTAATCCCCCGAGTGAGAGACTTGCTCATCACTCGGTAGGATTTTTTCAACGTAGGCGAAACGGATTCGCAGCTAAGCCACCCACTGGGGGATTTCAGAAACAAACATAAACAACCGACAATCATTTTCATAAGATTGTAAAAATTCTTGTCTTTGATAAACAAACTAAAGGTGCTTCTTATTACATCTCAACTGATTGAGTGTTTAGGTATAAAAGGGGCGGAGCAGCTCCGCATTCCAAGCGCGTGGCTCGTCTTTCTTTTGCTCGACGTCGTAGAGGTGGTACGCTCCATTGTGGAGTACTCTGGTGATAACGAAGGGGCCTTCCCAAGAGGGAGCAAGCTTGTGTGGTTTTTGCTGATCCACTCGGAGAACCAAGTCTCCCTCTTGAAATGCTCGACCCCTCATGTTTCTGGCATGGAATCAACGTAGGTCTTGCTGATAGATGGTTGATCGTATCAAGGTCATCTCTCTTTCTTCTTCCAAGAGATCAACTGCATCTTGTCGTGCCTGTTCTGCTTCTTCCTCTGAGAAGAGCTCGACTCGAGGTGCATTGTGGAGCAAGTCACTCGGAAGTACAGTTTCAGCTCCGTAAACCAAGAAAAATGCGGTTCTGCCAGTCGACCGATTGGGAGTTGTCCTCAATCCCCACAATACTGATGGAAGTTCGTCGACCCAGGCTCCTGCTGCGTGTTTGAGGTCACACATTAGTCGGGGTTTCAATCCTTTGAGAATCAATCCATTTGCTCTTTCAGCTTGTCCATTCGACTGGGGATGGGCAACTGAGGCATAGTCGACTCGAGTACCTTGTGAAGCATAGAAAGTTCTGAACTCATCAGAGTCGAAGTTCGATCCATTGTCAGTGATGATGCTGTGTGGAACACCATATCTGAATGTTTTCTCTCTGATGAAGTTGACAGCAGTGCTGGCATCAAGGTTCTTGATAGGCTTGGCCTCAATCCACTTGGTGAACTTGTCGACTGCTACAAGCACATGAGTGAATCCACTCCTACCAGTCCTCAGAGATCCAACCATGTCCAATCCCCAAACAGCAAAGGGCCAGACAAGTGGAATGGTCTTAGGGCCGACGTAGGCTTGTGAGACATGTTGGAGTAAAACTGGCAACCTTCACATCTGTCGACTATTTCTTGTGCCATCTCATTTGCCCGCGGCCAGTAAAATCCCTCTTGGTATGCTTTGGCCACAATGGTCCAAGAGGACGCATGATGACCACAGGTCCCCTAGTGGATGTCATTGAGGATCACTCGACCTTCTTCAGGCATTATGCATTTCTGGCAAACTCCAGTCACACTTTCTCTGAACAACTGTCCTCTTATCATAGTAAAGGCTTTAGATCGACGGACGATCTGTCAAGCCTCTTCTTCATCTTCTGGAAGTTCCCTTCTAAGAATGTATGCGATATATGGTACTGTCCAATTGGGGGTTATGACCAAAACTTCCATGATCAAGTCGACCACGGCTGGAATCTCGATTTCAGTCGGATCGGTGGCACTCTTCGGCTGTGGGGGCTCTTCAGTGAAGGGATCTTCTGGAACTGAAGGTGTATGAATATGCTCCAGGAAAACATTGCTGGGAACGACTTCTCTTTTTGAGCCTATCTTTGCCAGATCATCGACCGCTTGATTTTTCAGTCGAGGGATGTGATGGAGCTCTAATCCCTCAAATCTCTTTTCTAGCTTTCTCACCGCATTGCAATAACCAGTCATAGCTGGGATTCTGACATCCCACTCCTTCATTACTTGATTGACCACCAAATCTGAGTCGCCATAGACCATGAGGCGACGGACGCCGAGTGAAATGGCCATGCACAACCCGTACATAAGTGCCTCATATTTGGCTTCATTGTTGGAGGAGTCAAAGTGAATCTGGAGAACATAGCTGAGTTTGTCACCGCGGGGGGATACCAACACCACCCCAGCACCAGAACCATTGAACATCTTGGACCCATCGAAGAACATGGTCCAATGCTCCGAGTGGATTTGGGCCGGAAGTTGTTGTTCGATCCATTCGACGAGGAAATCAGCTATTGCTTGGGACTTGATGGCCTTCTTTTCCTCAAATTTGATGTCCAGGGGAAGGAGTTCAATCGCCCACTTTGCAACTCGACCAGTTGCGTCTCTGTTGTTCAGAATCTCTGATAATGGAGCGTCGTTGACGACTGTAATGGAATGATCAGAGAAGTAGTGTGCAACTTTCTTCGTGGTCATGTAAATCCCATAAACAAGCTTCTGATAATGTGGATATCTTTGTTTCGATGGAGTCAGAACTTTAGAAACATAATATACTGGGCGCTGAACTTTATAGGCTTTTCCTTCTTCTTCCCACTCGGCCATGAGTACTGTACTGACAACTTGTCCAGTGGTTGCAACATAAAGCAGTAAAGGCTCTTTGCTGATTGGCGCAGCAAGCACCGGCTAGGTGGAAAGCAGGGCTTTGAGCTCTGCAAACGCTGCGTCAGCTTCGGGAGTCCACTCGAACTTATCAGATTTCTTCATCAATCGGTAAAGAGGCAATGCCTTTTCACCGAGGCGAGAAATGAATCAACTCAAGGCGGCCAAACAACCAGTAAGCTTCTAGATATCGTGCACACGCACAGGGCGTTTCATCCGAAGTATAGCACCAACTTTCTATGGGTTAGCGTCAATCCCTCGTTCGGAAACGAGAAAACCGAGTAACTTTCCGCCAGGAACTCCGAATGTGCATTTTGATGGATTAAGCTTGATATCATATCTTCTGAGATTGGCAAAGGTTTCAGCAAGGTCAGCCAATAGGTCGTAACCTTTACGTGACTTGACAATAGTGTCATCCATGTATGCTTCCACATTCCGACTGATTTGAGTGAGCAGACACTTCTGGATCATCCTCATGAATGTGGCTCCGACGTTCTTCAAGCCGAATGGCATAGTGACATAACAAAAGCATCCGAATGGAGTGATGAAAGCTATTTTTATCTCATCGGGACCATACGGTCGGATCTGATGGTTCCCGGAATAGGCGTCCAAAAAAGACAAACGCTCACAACCCGCAGTTGAGTCAACGATTTGGTCGATGCGGGGGAGAGGGAAATGATCTTTCGGGCAGGCCCGATTGATATGCTTGAAGTCAATGCACATGTGAAGTGAGTCGTCCTTCTTGGGGACCATGACAACATTGGCGAGACACTTGGAGTGGTAGATTTCACAGATGAACTCAGCTGCTAGGAGCCGAGCCACTTCCTCGCCGATTGCTTTTCTCTTCTGGACGGCGGACCGTCGGAGATGTTCCATGACTGGTTTAACCTTTGGGTCGACTCGCAAACGATGCTCAGCCAGTCCCCTGGGTACACCCGGCATGTCAGAAGGTTTCCATGCAAAGATGTCCCAGTTCTCACGGAGGAACTAGATGAGCGCTTCTTCCTATTTGCTGTTGAGTGCTGACGAGATATGGGTCAGAGAAGCATTGGGGTCGGTCGGGTGAATATGAATCGGCTTCGTTTCCCCTGACGACTGAAATGCAGAGTCTGTGACAGGCTTCTTGGCTCGCAGCAAATCACTCGGATCTGCATTCTTCTGATACTCTTGCAGTTCTACTACTGCCATCTGTGCATCGGCAATTTTTGAGCCCTTTTGGAAGCACTCTTCCGCCTTCTGCCGATTGCCAGTGACAATGATTACTCCTTTAGGACCGGGCATCTTCAATTTGGGATACACGTAACATGGTCGAGCCATAAAACGTGCGTAAGCGGGCCTACCCAGAATAGCATGGTAAGCACTCTTGAAACCCACTACCTCAAATGTCAACTTTTCCTTGCGGTAATTCTTGGAATCACCGAAAACCACATCAAGGGCGATCTGGCCGAGTGACTGAGCTTTCTTGCCAGGAATAACGCCATGGAAACTCATGTTGCTTTCACTAATCTTGGACATCAGAATGCCCATTCTCTTCAAGGTTTCAACATAAAGGATATTCAGGCCACTGCCACCATCCATCAGCGCTTTAGTCAGTCGAGTGCCTTCAACTACCGGGTCGACCACCAGTGCTTGCCTCCTAGGGTGGCTATATGAGCTGGATGGTCTGACTGGTCGAATATGATGGCAGTCTAAGACCACTTCAGATAACTGGGTGTTGCAGGAGCAACCATGTTTACTTCCCTGTTAATAACTTTCAACCGGCTTTTGCTTTCAACATGAGCAAAAATCATCAGTGTGGAATTGACATTGGGAAAACCATCATCATCTTCCTCCCTATCCTCACCTCCGTCTGAATCCTTTTCCTTCTCCTTGGGTTTTTTCTCTTGGAACTGCTGGATAAGGAGACGACACTATCGAGTGGTGTGTTTAGGGTAAATGATGTTCCCCTCTTCATATTTTTTGGTATGAATATGCCATGGTAAGTCCATCACATCATTCCCATCTTTATCCTTAACTTTTTTGGGAGCCCAGGGCCCCTTGGGCTTTCCTTTGAACTTTCCTTGGGTAACAGCTAAAGCTTCACCAGGAGCATCTGGTTCAGCCTTTCGCTTCTGTTTCCGACTAGAATTCCCTCCTCCGGTTTCTTGGGCGACTGTTTTGTGCTTGCCACTCCGGAGTCGGTCTTCCTCTTCACCATTAGCATATTTGGTGGCAATCTCCATCATCCGAGTCAGAGTCATATCTCCTGACCGACCAAATTTCAGATTCAAATCCCGATACTTAACGCCTTCCTTGTAGGCACAAATTGCTTGGTGATCTTACACATTCTCCACTGTTTGGTGCAGCGTGATCCATCTCTGGATATAATCCCTCAAGATTTCATTCGGTTTCTGGACACAGCACTGCAATTCTGTCAACCCTTTTGGCCTTTTACAAGTGCCTTCAAAGGTCCTAACAAACACTCGAGCAAGTTCTTCCCAACTATATATACTTCCAGGAGTCAACTGATTCAACCACACTCTGGCTGAGCCCTCCAACATCAAGGGGAGGTGCTTCATAGCCACATCATCATTGCCGCCACCAATCTGCACAGCCACTCGGTAGTCCTCAAGCCAAGTGTCTGGCTTGGACTCACCGGTGAACTTGCTGACTCCAGTCGCTAACCTGAAGTTGGGAGGAATCACTGCTGCTCTGATGGCTCTGCTGAAACACTCGGGTCCTGAAATGTGCACCCTGCTTCCAGTCGGATGATCTCTATCGTGGCCTTCTCTATGAGACCTGTTCCTATCCACTAGACCTTGAACGAGGATAGGTCTTGCATCAAAGCCTAGCTCTCTGGGGTCGACTGGAATTTGATAACCCACAAGAATAGGGGATCGCAACAGTTTTCGAGGGTAAAGTATTCAACCCAAATTTATTGATTCAACACAAGGGGAGCCAAAGAATACTCTCAGGTATTAGCAGTTGAGTTGTCAATTCAACCACACCTGGAAACTTAATATCTGCAGCAAAGTATTTAGTAGCAAAGCAATATGATAGTAGTGGTAACGGTAGAAAATGGTAACAGTAGTAAAAGTAATGTTTTTGGTATTTTGTAGTGATGATAGCAATAGCAACGAGAAAGTAAATAAGCGAAGAACAATATATGGAAAGCTCGTAGGCAATGGATCAGTGATGGAGAATTATGCCGGATGTGGTTCCTCATGTAATAGTCATAACCTAGGGTGACATAGAACTAGGTCCAGTTCATTGATATAATGTAGGCATGTATTCCGAATATAGTCATACGTGCTTATGGAAAAGAACTTGCATGACATATTTTGTCCTACCCTCCGGTGGCAGCGGGGTCCTTACAGAAAATAAGGGATATTAAGGCCTCCTTTTAATAGAGAACCAGAACAAAGCATTAACACATAGTGAATACATGAACTCCTCAAACTACGGTCATCACCGGTAAGTATCCCGATTATTATCACTTCGGGGTTAACGGATCATAACACATAATAGGTGACTATAGACTTGAAAGATAGTATCAAGAAATCTCATATATTGATGAAAACATAATAGGT
>NW_024118396.1:0-34038 GCF_003073215.2 Triticum urartu
GCAGGAGTAGGGTTTTACGCATCCGTGCGGCCCGAACCTGGGTAAATCGCTCGCGTGCTTCGCCTCGATTTGCTCTTTGCATGATCTCCGCCCCCGCCGAACCGAAAGGGACCCGGCCCACCGGTCCCATAGGTGCCCGTGGATCAGCGCCCCGGCAGACATGCATATGAAAAAAATATAATGAGATTATGTAAGGAGAGCATGCGGAAATCTAGAGTGATGGTAACAACTAGTGGATAGATCCACAAATAATGATAGCATGCTGATGATAGCTTTAATTTAATAAAAAGACAGATGATGATTGCTTTACTGTTTGTTTCCCACCCAAGATGAACAACATAGACATGCCCTAGAGGTGAAACAGATAATAGACAAAGATACTATTCATTGTTGCCTCGATATGTGCCACACAAGCATTTTAAAACTCAAGTTTCAACATTAATTTGGACCTGACTTGGAGTCTAAGAGGTGAACAGGATGGTAAAGTAGCAGGTAATACTAAGCAATGCATAACATAAGCAGAAAAAAAGAGTGCGACCTCTCTTGTGGACCCGTGTACTCCTCAGGTTCATCTACTGAGTCAATGATGGTTATCCAGTTGCGGTGGGTGCCAGCAGCAGGAAGGAGATATGAGGCGGCGAAAGACAGTCAGGAGACGTTATGTCTAGTATGGTGGATGCTTCTATCGATGGAGCAGCTCAGGTGAGGTGGACGACATCGCGACAGGAGCAGGAAAAACCACACAAAGTTTTCTTCGACACCTATCTGTAACTGAAGTAATTCTGTAAGGACTCCTTTGGCTTGCAGGATTTTAAAAATGCAAGGATAGGAAAAACACCGGAATAGGATAGGAATGCACATGGGAAACAGAGAATTTGCAAACACCGTATTTCTGTCAACTTGGGTGTTTGGTTCACAGGAATTGGAAGAGCAGAGGAATGAAAAGAAACATGGCCAAATTAAAGTGAAACCATATGAAAATGTGTACAGTTAGAATGTTATTCTGCCACTAATGCACTTAGTCTTGTTTTCGGATTTTGAAAAGTAGGTCTAGGTGGATGTTTGGCTCCATTCCTTTCAACCAAATGCTTGAATAATTGAATAGTGGAAAATTTAATATTTCTATGTTTTTCCTTCATGTTTTCCTTTGAAACAAAATAGCCCTAATGGATTTACATGGATGTAGAGTAATAAGTGATGTGACCAGTGTACACCTCTTTGGCGTAGCCGGGTCGACCTGAGCATCATTGGTTGGTCGTTGAAGAAGTTGCGGTAGAGGTGGCTGACGATGACATGTACCTAGGGTAGGGCAATAGACCTGATCTAACCACCCTTCCCAAGGACACTGCCCTATAGTCAAAGCCATTCAATGGACAGCAAGCTCTAACGACTAAAATCACCGCAAGATGCAACTCACTCGACCAGGGGTTCCACTCGGCAGCCCAATTCTATTCGACCAGGATATAATCATTCGACCACATCAGGAACCACTAGGAGTACAGAAGATCAAACGTCACTCTGGATGGCAACGCTCAGGCGTTCACTCCGTAGTCCTAATGATCATTTATATGACTTTAATACTGACGTTACTAGTAATGTCCGCTCTTTATGTGCATTGAACCTTATGTAACGGGGGATGGTTGGGGTCCTGGCGCACTCTATATAAGCCACCCCCTCCTCTGGGACAAGGGTTCGCACCCCCTGTAACTTCACGCATAATCCAATCGACCAGCCTCCGGCCACTGAGACGTAAGGCTGTTACTTCCTTTGAGAAGGGCCTGAACTCGTAAATCTTGCATGCACAACTTCACCGTAGCTAGGATCTTGGCTCCTCATACCTACCCCCATTCTACTATCAGACTTAGAACCACGACAGTTGGCGACCACCTTGGGGCAGGTGTCTTAGCTACTTTCCAGTGAGGTTGCGATTTCTCCGAGTCCTATCATCATGGTTTCCGGCGAAGGTTTGGCTAAGGGATGCGAGATCCATCTCTGCGCGCTCGTTTTCATCGCCGACGACTCCGCTTGGCTTCAGGAAGCTCCCCTGGACGTCAAGGCACTCCCCGTCTGCGGGGCGACGCACTTTCGCGCGTGCGTTCGCGGCGTCCTTCTGTGGCAGCCGTCGACCCATTATCGGTCGCCTCCCTCTATGTCTTCGCTCCCTACTGTTCACCATCGCAAGCGATCCGGTCGGTCGTGGCTACAACGGTGGGTGAAGCATGCGGTGGCACGACAGTTGGCCACCCCTCAAGTTGTGGCAATCGAGCCCGGCGAATCTCTCTACGGCCTGTTCGACTGGTTCCGTCGAGACCCAATCCAAGCGCGACAGCAGCGACCCTACGACATAAGTCCTAATGGTCGACACGCCATGTAGCCTGCCTGGCATGCGTCGCAATGGTGGCAGCGATGGCGGCGGTGATCCATCGCACGTTCACGAAGAGTACCACCTCGAAACCCTCTCTTCTCAGCAGAGGGAAGAACTTCACCACCACAACGTGGAGACGCTCCACACGCCCATTGTTGGAGAGACCTCTGAGGCTCGGGCCTTGGAGGTAGCACGCCTAGCCACTTTGGCTGAGCGCACTCGACTGGAGAACCTTCAGCGTGCACTCGACGAACGTGCCCGGCGGCAGATCCCTGAGTCAAGTCGACGGCAACGACAACTATTCCTGCCGGAACCACAGGTATACCGCACTCCAATTCAGAATCTTACCACCGTGACCCGTATAGCAGAGTCTATTCAGCCGTCCCAGTCGGAGACTGGAAGAGGTTTGATGCAGATCAGAGCATTGCTCCGGGTAGCTGGAGAGCAGAACACTGCAGTGTCTCAGTCGCGTAACAGAATTCATAGCAGATCTATGGTGGCTGACATAGTCCAGTCTGCTCACAGCCCAAGATCGCTTCTGCGGCATGAGGGACATGGTCCTCGCCAAGGGCACTACTTGGGTCGGAACCACGAGCAGCACGATCATCGGCTCGACCGTGATGACCACTGTCGAGTGCCTATGCCCCCTCCGAGCGGCGGACCATATGTGCCCCGACATTATGATGATAGGCGCCTGTATAGCGAGGAGCAGAGGGTGCCGGTCGACCCAAGGGAGCCAGGGTTTGATGCGAGGTCAATTCTGGTGCAAGGTCTGGTGGACAGGAACCGAGCGCACAGAGAAGGGCAAGACAGAGATCGCCTGATTGGAAGCAGAGTGCATGTTTCTAGTCCCGAATGTTTTAGCAGGGCCATCAGGGCTGCAGAGATCCCTCCCAACTCCAGGTTGGCGACTGGAGTTAGTAAGTTCACTGGTGAATCGAAGCCTGACACTTGGCTTGAGGACTACCGAGTGGCTGTACAGATCGGTGGAGGAAACGATGAGGTGGCCATGAAGCACCTTCCCCTGATGCTTGAAGGGTCAGCTAGGGCTTGGTTGAATCAGTTGGCTCCGGGCAGTATATTCAGCTGGGAGGAGTTAGCCCGAGTGTTCGTTAGAACATTCGAGGGCACGTGCAAACGACCTGCAGGGTTGACAGAATTGCAGCATTGTGTGCAAAAACCGAATGAAACTTTGAGGGATTACATCCAGAGGTGGACCACTTTGCATCACACTGTGGAGAATGTGTCTCAGCATCAAGTTGTTTGTGCCTTCAAGGAGGGCGTTCAGTATCGGGAGATCAACCTGAAATTCGGTAGGACAGGAGACATGACCCTGACCCGAATGATGGAAATAGCCACCCGGTACACAAACGGCGAAGAAGAAGACCGACTCTGCAGCGGCAAGGGCAAACCAGTCAGCCAGGATACTGGAGGAGGTAATTCCAATCGGAAGCAGAAGCGCAAAGCAGAACCTGCGGGTCCTGGAGAGGTTGAAGTCGCAGCCCAAGGAAAATTTAAGGGAAAGCCTAAAGGGCCCTGGATCCCCAAGAAGGTGAAGGATTAAGTAGGGAACGACGTGCTGGATTTGCCATGTCACATTCATATCAAGAAGGATGAAGAGGGTAATCTGATTTATCCCGAACATACCACTCGACAGTGTCGAGTCCTTATACAATAGTTCCGAGAAAAACAACCCAGTGAGAAGGAGAAAGAATCTGATAAGGATGAGGACAAGGAAGAGATGATGAACGATTTCCCAATGTCAATTCCACTTTGGTGATTTTTGCTAACATTGAAAGTAAAAGTCGACTAAAAGTCATCAACAGAGAAGTAAACATGATTACCCCAGCAACGATGATGTACCTGAAATGGTCAAAGACTCCCATCATATTCGACCAATCTGACCACACGCCGCATGTCGCCACCCCAGGGAGGCAAGCATTTGTGGTCGACCTAGTCGTTGGGGGCACCCGATTGACCAAAGTCTTGATGGATGGCGGCAGTGGTTTGAACATTTTGTATGGTGAGACCCTTCGAGGGGTGGGCATTCCGATGTCCAAGCTCGGCGAGAGTAACATGTGGTTCCACAGAGTCATCCCTGGAAAGAAAGCCGATTCACTCGGCCAGATCACTCTTGACGTGGTTTCGGTGATTCAAAGAATTACCATAAGGAAAAGTTGACGTTTGAAGTTGTGGATTTTCACAGTGCCTATCATGCTATCTGGGCAGAACTGCGTATGCTCGTTTCATGGCTCGACCATGTTACATGTACCTCAAACTCCAGATGCCTGGCCCTAGGGGCGTGATTACAGTCACTGGTAATCGGCAGCGAGCAGAAGAATGTTTCCAAAAGGGCTCAAAGATTGCCGATGAACAGATGGCAGTAGTAGAAATGGAAGAATACAAGAACACTACAGATCCGAGTGATTTGTTGAGAGCTAAGAAGCCTGCTTCAGAATCTGCATTTAAGTCGTCTGGTGAAACAAAGTCAGTTCATATTCACCCGAATGATCCCAATGCTGCTCCGACTCATATCTCAACCACACTCGACAACATTTACGAAGAAGCGCTCATTCAGTTCCTCCGTGAGAACTGGGACATCTTCGCATGGAAACCTTCTGACATGCCAGGTGTACCCAGGGGACTGGCAGAGCACCATTTGCGAGTCGACCCGAAAGCAAAAGCTGTCAAAGAGCATCTTCGACGGTCCGCCGTGGTGAAAAGAAAGGCAATTGGCGAGGAAGTGGCTCGACTTCTGGCAGCTGAGTTCATCCGAGAGATTTACCACTCCGAGTGGCTCGCCAACGTCATCATGGTCCCCAAGCAAGATGATTCACTTCGTATGTGTATTTACTTCAAGCATATCAATCGGGCCTGCTTGAAAGATCACCTCCCTCTCCCCCGCATCGATTAAATAGTTGACTCGGCTGCGGGATGTGAGCGATTGTCCTTTCTGGATGCATACTCCGGGTACCATCAGATCCGACTGTATGGATCCGACGAAATAAAAATAGCTTTTATCACCCTACTCGGGTGCTTTTGCTATGTTACTATGCCCTTTGGTCTCAAGAATGCTGGTGCCTGCTCACTCAAATCAGTCGGAATGTGGAAGCATACATGGATGACATCGTGGTTAAGTCGCGTAAAGGTTCCGACCAGCTGATTGACCTCACTGAAACATTTGCCAATCTGAGAAGATATGATATCAATCTTAACCCGTCAAAGTGTACATTCGGAGTTCCAGGTGGAAAGTTACTTTGTTTCCTCATTTCCGAACGTCGGATCGATGCAAACCCAGAAAAAGTTGGTGCAATACTCCGAATGAAATGCCCTCTGCGCATACACGACGTTGACAATCTTACTGGTTGTTTGGCCGCTTTGAGTCGATTCATATCTCGCCTTGGTGAAAAGGCATTGCCTCTTTACCGACTGATGAAGAAATCCGATAAGTTCGAGTGGACTCCTGAAGCTGACGCAGCGTTTGCAGAGATCAAAACCCTGCTTTCCACCCAGCCGGTGCTCGCTGCTCCAATCAGCAAAGAGCCTTTACGGCTTTATATTGCAGCCACTGGACAAGTTGTCAGTATAGTACTCATCGTTGAGCGGTAATAGGAAGGTAAAGCCTACAAGGTTTAGTGCCCAATGTACTATATTTCTAAAGTCTTAACTCCGTCCAAGCACAGATATCCGCATTATTAGAAGCTTGTCTATGGAATTTACTTGACCACGAAGAAGGTTGCACAATATTTCTCAGATCACTCTATCACAGTCGTCAGCGATGCTCCATTGTCAGAAATTCTAAACAACAGAGATGCAACTGGTCGAGTGGCAAAGTGGGCGATTAAACTCCTTCCATTGGATATCAAGTGTGAGGCAAAGAAAGCAATCAAGTCCCAAGCAATAGCAGATTTCCTCGTCGAATGGATCGAACAGCAGCAACCGACTCAAGTTCACTCGGAACATTGGACTATGTTCTTTGATGGATCCAAGATGCTGAACGGTTCTGGCGCTGGAGTAGTCCTGGTATCCCCGCAAGGCGACAAACTCAGTTATGTCCTTCAGATTCACTTTGATTCCTCCAACAATGAAGCTGAATACGAAGCACTTATGTATGGGTTGCGAATGGCCATTTCACTCGGCGTCCGTCGCCTAATGGTCTACGGCTACTCAGATTTGGTGGTCAATGAAGTGATGAAGGAGTGGGACGTCAGGAGCCCAGCTATGACTGGCTATTGCAATGCAGTGAGAAAGTTAGAAAAGAAGTTTGAAGGGCTAGAGCTCCACCACATTCCCCGACTGAACAACCAGGCAGCGGATGACCTGGCAAAGATAGGTTCCAAGCGGGAGCCCATTCCCAGCAATGTGTTCTTGGATCATTTTCACACACCATCAGTTCAAGAGGATCCCTTCACGGAAGAGCCCGTGCCACCTACGAGTTCTACTGATCCGACGAAGTCGAAATCCTAGCCGTGGTTGACTTAATCATGGAAGTTCTGGTCGTCACTCCTGATCAGACACCGTTGTATATCACATATATTCTCAGGAAAGAGCTTCTAGAAGACGAAGATGAAGCGCGTCAGATTGTCCGTCGATCCAAAGCCTTCATTGTAATAAGTAATCGACTGTGCAAAAAGAGTGTGACTGGAGTTGCTCAACGATGCATTACCCCAGAAGAAGGTCGAATGATCCTCAATGATATCCACTTGGGGACCTGTGGTCACCAGCATCCTCTCGGACAATCGTGGCCAAAGCATACCGAACAGGTTTTTACTGGCCACATGCAAATGAAATGGCAAAAGAAATAGTCGACAAGTGTGAGGGCTGCCAGTTCTACTCCAACATGTTTCACAAGTCCACTTCAGCTTTGAAGACCATTCCACTCATCTGGCGATTCGCTGTTTGGGGGTCGAATATGGTTGGACCCTTGAGGACCGGAAGAAGTGGTTTCACTCACCTGCTTGTTGCAGTCGACAAGTTCACTAAATGGATTGAAGCCAAACCCATCAAGAACCTCAACTCGGCTACTGCCATGAGCTTCATCAAAGAGCTAACATTCAGATATGGAGTCCCGCACAGCATCATCACAGACAACGGTTCAAACTTTGATTTGATTGAGTTTAGAGCTTTCTGTGCTTCCCAGGGTACCCGAGTCGACTATGCTTCAGTCGCTCACCCATAGTCGAATGGACAAGCAGAAAGAGCAAATGGTTTGATCCTACAAGGGTTGAAGCCCAGATTGTGTGACCTCAAGCAGGCGGTTGGTGCCTGGGTAGATGAGTTACCATCGGTACTATGGGGTCTGAGAACAACGCCAAATTGGACGACTGGCCGAACTCCCTTCTTCATGGTTTATGGAGCTGAGGCCGTGCTACCGACTGATTTACTCCACAATGCGCCGCGAGTGGAGCTTTTCTCAGAGCAGAAGCAGAACAAGCCCGACAAGACGCTGTTGATCTTCTGGAAGAGGAAAGAGAGATGGCTCTGATCAGGTTGACCATTTATCAGCAAGACCTTCATCGGTTCCACGCTAGGAATGTAAGAGGTCGAGCATTTCAGGAGGGAGACCTGGTTCTCCAAGTGGATCAGCAGCGACCACACAAGCTTGCTCCTGCCTCGGAAGGCCCCTTCATCATCACCAAAGTACTCCACAACAGAGCATACGACCTGTACGATGTGGAACATAAGAAAGACAAGCCACACGCTTGGAATGGGGAGCTGCTCTGCCATTTTTATACTTAAGCATTCAGACTGATGAGATGTAATAAGAAGTACCTTTCAGTTTGTTTATCAAAGACATGGTCTTACAGTCTCCTAAATGATTGTTATTGCTTATACATGTGTTCAAAATCCCCCAGTGGGTGGCTTAGCCGCGAATCTGATTCGCCTAAGTTTCAAAAACAAAATCCTACCGAGCGGACGACATACATCATTAATCTCAAGTGGGATTCTAATAGCATATCCAATAGACGATGTAAAATATATTACCAAAAAGTGGTAGTTGTAGAATTTACATCACCAAAAAAACTTGACTACAACAGATGAGGTAAAAACTTTTGACTCTGAACATAACTGTCAAAACTGAAATTTACTGTGGAATCTTAATGTTACTGTCGAAACTGAACGATGTAGTTTAGGCCGCTTGAGCACTAGTAGTAGAGAAATAGTGATCAAATCAGCAGGCTATCGATAGGGAACACACTAGTAGATAGCAGCCGGAGCGAGTGAGCAAGAGCAAGAGCGGAGCAGCAGCACGAGCAAGAGGAAGAGCAGACCAGTAGCGCGAGCAAGTGAGAGCCAGCGCAGCAATAGCTGATCCGACTGGTATGGATGTTGCCGCCGAGGGAGCCTTGCACCGGGGGAGAGCCATCGTGGAGATGTTGCCGGCTGCACTGGCTTCGAGGTAGCCGTGCCATGGGGCTATGGGATCGAGCACCGTCGGTGATGGTAGGTCGAGTTAAGGAGAAGGTGCCATGCGAAGAGTATACAACCTCTTTGGTGGTTTCTAGTAGGCCTCAGCTTCGTCCGAGGAGTCGATGATGATGTTGTGGTTCCGGTGGAGTAGGTTAAGGCGGCGCTATGGGGATGGATCAGTCACAATAGACGAGGCGATCATTGGAGCAGCTCCTTGGAGGTGGAGGACGGGGCGGCTGAAGCGGCGGGACGACGAGATCGATGATGGATCCTCATCTGGGTAGTGGATGAGAGGCATCGAGCTGTTGTGGTGGACAACGTCGTCGGGGAATAGGCACTGGCTAGGTAGCGGTGAGGTGGTAGACGGCGGAGGGTGGGGTTTCGCGGCTGGTGTAAAGAGGTTATGGCGGCCTGGGATTTCAAATGGAGAAAAGGTGGTGAAGGGAGGTGTCTGATTCAGTGCTCCGTAGACCCAAGAAAGTTTCGAACTCTGGGGCGTGTGCGAAGGACTCAAGCTATCCAGCCTACTAGCGCGTCGCCCCACGACCTAGCTCGATTCAAGTGAACAATGAAGAAGATGAACATGACAGTTTACCCAGGTTCGGGCTACCTTGCGGTGTAAGACCCTACTCCTGCAATGTGGTGGATTGGCCTCACGAGAGGCCAAGGATGAACTAGTACAAGGGATGAACAACCTTGCGAGGTCTATGGGTGAGGGAATGAGACGATCGGGGTCAGATCCCTTCTACGGTGGTGGCAAACCTATATTTATAGTGACCTCGGTCCTCTTCCCCAGAAATGTAGGTGGGAAGGTGTCGGTGTACAAAAGTAGGGGTCCTTTTTGTACCCCTTTACTTGTGCATGGGCAGTCATAGCCACACGCCTGTGGCCGCGCTTGGCAGGATAGAAGAGGAAGTAAAGACCCAAGACTACCAGAGCCGTGCTCGAGGCCAGAGGCATGAAGAGAAGAGGGGCCAGTGAAATTCCCCCGGCAAGGCCCTTGCCGGGGTGGCCTTCACGGCCCCGGCAAGAGCCTTGCCGGGCGACTTGCCCAACACCAACAAGGCCGCCACCCATGAGTCTAAGAGTCCCGACGCCATCAACCACATCGGAACCAAGGCTCGGGTGGCGCCTCCATGGTGGAGATGCTCCTCCTCCTCCTCCAGAGTCCCCTTTTTTATAGCTGAGCGGGGAAGGCTAAAAGACTGGATCTACGCCTCTAAGGAGCCCATTCTAGTCCGGCTCATTAAGTTGGCGACGAGCAAGGCCATTGACCGCCTCCCCGCCCAATCAAAGGCGCGTAAAAATTGGCCACCGCGTGCCTTCCCATATCCCGTGCGTTTGCGCAAGGGGCAGGCGTAGCGGGAAACGTGGAACGACGGTTCCAAGGCAGAGAGAGGAAATGAGCAGCGGCCCTGCTGTTTTAAAAGGGACACGCAAGCCGCCTCTTTACTATTCATCACGGGATGACACGAGCATGCTGCGGTCATTCCATGCACGACCCCACGTCATGCATTCAACACGGGTCATGGGGAAGCGCAACTGGCGAGGTAGTTACTACGGTAAAACTCCACCGCATGCGCGCCCGCGCACTGTTCTGGGCCTGGCAGCGGCCCTGCTGTTTTAAAAGGGACACGCAAGCCGCCTCTTTACTATTCATCACGGGATGACACGAGCATGCTGCGGTCATTCCATGCACGACCCCACGTCATGCATTCAACACGGGTCATGGGGAAGCGCAACTGGCGAGGTAGTTACTACGGTAAAACTCCACCGCATGCGCGCCCGCGCACTGTTCTGGGCCTGTCCCAATAACGCTCCACGCTTATATGTGACCCAGGCATGGGGGCTCATGTCGGTGTACAAAAGTAGGGGTCCTTTTTGTACCCCTTTACTTGTGTGCGGGCAATCGCAGACACATGCCTGCGGCCGCGCTTGGCGGGACAGAAGAGGAAGCAAAGACCCAAGACTACCAAAGACGTGCTCGAGGCCAGAGGCATGAAGAGCAGAGGGGCGAGGTGAAACTCCCCCAGCAAGGCCCTTGCCGGGGTGGCCTTCACGGCCCCGGCAAGAGCCTTGCCGGGGCGACTTGCCCAACACCAACAAGACCACCACCCTTGAGTCTAAGAGTCCCGACGCCATCAACCACATCAGAACAAAGGCTCGGGAGGCGCCTCCATGGTGGCATGCAGATCTTTTTGAAGACAAAGGGCCTGTGTAGCCTAGATAGGAACCAAGAAACAAGACAACAGCAAGGTTCCTTGCTGAGGATGCCCACGAGGCCCCGGCAAGGTTCCTGCCAAAGATACCCACGAGGCCCCGGCAAGACTCTTGCCGAGGGCGCTGTCAGTGTCAAAACCGGCGGATGTGGGATAGGGGGTCCCAAACTGTGCGTCTGAGGTCGATGGTAACAGGAGACAGGGGACACGATGTTTACCCCAGGTTCAGGCCCTCTCTATGGAGGTAATACCCTACGTCCTGCTTGATTGATATTGATGAATACGAGTATTACAAGAGTTGATCTACCTCGATATTGTAATGGCTAAACCCTAGAGGTATAGCTTGTATGGTTATGATAATGAATCCCCACTCTCCGAACTAAGTCCTCCAGTTTATATAGACACATGGAGGATCTAGGGTTACATAAGGTCGGTTACAAAGAAAGGAATCTACATATTTGATCGCCAAGCTTACCCTCCACGCCAAGGAGAGTCCCATCCGAACACGGGTGCAGTCTTCGATCTTGGTATCTTCACAGCCCATCAGTCCAGCCCATGGCTGACAGGCCGGATGCCCGAGGACCCCTTAGTCCAGGATTCCCTCAGTAGCCCCTGAACCTAGCTTCAATGACAAGGTATCCAGTGCGTAGATCTGTCTTCGGCATTGTAAGGCGGGTTCCTCCTTCCGAACTCCAAGATAGTCTTCAGACGTATTGAATGTGTCCGGACCTGTAACACACACATCACACACAATCACAGACAAAATACAATATTCCAATAGTCCGATCTGCTGACAACTTTTTACAACGTGACCTCACGCTCGCCTGGTTTTTCGAACCGTTTCTTGTCCTGCCGTTCCATGTTTTGAGGCGCGGTTGCTATTGGCATGTTCTGTCGAGGCAGAGATCGTGTCCCCTTATTGCGGGATTCTCATTAATACAAGCACAGGTAACCCAACCGTTCTATTGAAAAGATTCCTTAGGAATAGGCAGGCTTTCAGGCTCAGGAGGAGGCGTTTAATCCCCGCTGCCTTTATGAAGGAACCAAGTGTCGTCTTTCTTACGCCAAACTTCTCCTCAGCCTCTCCAACCTCGAGTTCTAGCACCCAAGGTTCGACTTCATGGCTTCAAGCTTCCCCATTATGTTTGGACCCATCCCTCAAGGCCGATGGGCGGCTTCCTCCGTTACAGAGGAGGATATTGCGAAGCTTCGAGCGGCCAGATACCTGACCGCAGAGATCCACCACATGCTTCCTGCTCAAGGGCGGGTTATCCTGACCCCCAGATCTGGCGAGAGGGTCATATTCATCTCACACTTCCTTCGAGGGCTAGGGCTCGCTCTTCACCCCTTCATCCGGGGCTAATGTTCTATTATGGACTAGATTTTCACGATCTAGCCCCGGAGTCTTTCCTCCATGTCTCAGCGTTCATCATTACGTGTGAGGCCTTCCTCCGAATCCCCCCACACTTTGGCTTATGGCTCAAGACCTTTAGTGTGAAACCAAAGGAAGTCAACGGAGAATAGGTGGAGTGCGGCGGTGTTGTAGTCAGCTAGCTCACCAACACTCCTTGGCCAAAGGGCTCTTTTGCTGAAACTTCCAATCAATGGCAGCGAGAGTGGTTTTATGTTACGGAGCCCCGCAACACCAAGTCGGTAGCTGCACCCACGTTTTGCCCTGGCCCACCGTTATAGCTTGCATCATGGGCCAACAAGGGGCTGGATTGGGGATCAGTTGATGAAGTACGGACTCTACAAAGCCGCATCCGAACCCTCCTCGAGAGGGACATCGATCTTCTTAGCGTGATTCCAGTAATGCTGATTCACCGGATCCTACCATGCCAGCGTAGGCCTCTTCGTATGTGGGAGTTCAATCCAGAAGGACCACGAACCCTCCAACACTTCTTCGGCATTACACACAAAGGGTTGTGGCAGTTGTTTTTCTAAAAACGAAAACATTGGCCGGACACTACTGAGGGCACAGGCCTCGACTATAACCGTCCGGATACCCTGGTAAGCACTTGACTTTCGAGCACCCCCTTTTTCGAGTATGCCATAATACATTACTGAGCAAACTATCTCCTTCCAGGGTTGGATAAAGAAAGTGGAGCTGATTTGGTGTCCAGCCCCTCTTCCCGAAGGTTCAGTGGATCCTGTATTAACAAGGATGCTAGCCCCGGCACCGTACCAGATGCCTGTGAAGGAGGGAAAGGCAGAGAGGACCAAAGATGGCCCCCATCCCGAAGGTGCGCCAGACAAGATTCCATCGTCCGAAGACAAAAATGACGGGGAAGTCAACGTCTCTTCCCCCCATGGGAAGAAAAGGGCCGCCTCCGAAGATTGGGAGGAAAAGGATCCTAAGCGAGGAAAGATGCCTTCGTTGGGTGGCTCGGGCTTGGAGGACAACGTCATCGCGCAGTCCCATGACGAGGACAAGCCTCAAGCCAAATCGTAAGTGAACAAGGGTGTTTTAAACACGTCCCATCCCTTTCTTGTAACGTCTACTAGAATATATGTTTTTTGCAGTACGGCACGCAGTCTTCTTCAACAATCCTCTTCCTCGGGGGATCTTCTCCCGGAGATGATGGAGAGCGAGACGCCTCCACCAATCTCCTCGCCCAACAGGGCGAACGACTTCGAGGTGTTGTCGCGGAGGGTCTCTCCTGATCAACAAGTGGTGCGAGGGATGATGAAGACACAACCCGAAGGTGATACTTCGGTGGCCCAAGGTACGGGGACCAACAATAAAGGCCCCGAACATTCCAGTCTACAGCCGTATACGAATAAACGGATCCCTTTAAAGGGAGGCCGTACTCCTACAGCAGCCTCCGGAGACCCAGAGGCGCCGGATATATTGACAAACATGCTGCGACAGGCGTCTGTCTCAGAGGAACATCATACCTTGATGGGCACGGTGGTCGAAAAGGTCCTGGCCACGAAAAGCGGGTTGAATGAGGCCTTCATGAGCCTGCTAAAAGGCTTCGAGGTTTGTGATGTAATGTTTTCAACTATATTTTATTTGCAAAGATGCACCTATGTATAGGTAGTAGCCCTTGAGACTCGGGTTGGCTTCCCATGGTAGCTCCTTCTCATCTCTCTTTTTGTGTCTAGGAGTACTAAGTTGTTCTCTCTTGGCGAAGAGGCGCTCAATTTTGGCTTGTGGATCTCACTTTGTTTTTGGTGGTTCACTCTCTCACTAGGCTCTCTACGGTGGGTGGAAGCTTGCTTGTCGGCGATTACTTGGCTTGGTGACATAGGTCGAAGCACATATTCCTTGCCTTGCATCTTGAAGCTATAGTGGTTTTTTCTTCCATTGTGGGTGACTCCGCGGTCAAATTGCCAAGGTCGACCCAAGAGAAGATGGCACACGGACATGGGTACTATGTCACACTCCAAGGTGTCCTCATAGGCGCCGATCTTGAAATAAACTTGTACCGTATGCTCCACTTGAATAGTGCCGGAGTCGCTTAGCAATTGCACCTTGTAGGGATGAGGGTGCTTCTTCTTGACCAATTGCAGCTTGGAACATAGCTCGTCGCTTGCCAAGTTGTGACAACTTCCTCCGTCGATGATGACCTTCACAGAACGCCCATTGATGCCGGCCTTGGTGTGGAAGATGTGGTATCGTTGGTCTTCATCTTGATGGTGTTGGAGCGTCAAGACCTTGGAGACCACGAGAGAGGGACTTGAATCATTGTCACAAAACACTTGATCATCTTCATCTTCGTTCACGCGCCGGTGCATTGCGACGTGCTCAAGGGCTTCCATTTCTTCTTTGCTCATCGAGTCATATGTGCCATCATCGTTGAAAATAATTGTCCGCTTGTTGGTTCATTCGAAGGACTTGTGTCCTCGGCCACCACATGTGAAGCACTTGAAAGAACTTGTCTTGACGGGGTCGTTTGGTGGCGCCGAAGATGATGGATTCTTGGGCTTGTAGTTTCTTGCCGGAGAGCGAGTCGAGGAAGGCTTAGCTTGCTTGGAACATGACTTGTCGCCGGTACTTGGTGATGTTCTAGTTGGGGTAGGAGTTGCCGAAGTCGCGGGAGCTTGAGAGTAGGAGCCAAAAGTCTTGGACGAGTACTTGGCGTATTTGAAGTCATCTCGCACTTGTCGCTCAGCCTTGGTTGCTTGGTGAACTAGCTCGAGAAGGTTTGAGTATGGTTGGAAGTCGGCAATCCGCTTGATGGGGGTGGTTGAGGCCGTTCAAGAAGCGGGCCATTGTTTGCTCATCATCTTCCTTGACATTGGCTCGTATCATGGCAATCTCCATCTCTTGGTAGTATTCTTCCACCGTCTTCGTGCCTTGCTTGAGGAGTTGCAGCTTCTTGAAGAGATCACAGGTGTAGTGTGTAGGCACAAAGCGAGCTCTCATGACATCCTTCATTTCCGTCCAAGTTGTTATTGCTGGTTCTCCTCGTGCTTGTCATCGGTCGATCACTTGTTCCCACCAAATGAGGACATAGTCTTGGAACTCAAGTGAGGCCATGGTGATCTTCTTTTTCTCGTCGTAGTTGTGAAGACGGAATATCTTGTCCACCTTCAAGGCCCATGAGAGATACTCTTTGGGATCATTGCTTCTGGAGAACTTGGGCATGGTGAACTTGAGCTTGTCGTAGCGTAGTTCTTCATCATAATAGCGGTTGTGATGTTGCCCTTGTCATGGAGGTAGGTCCTCGAATGCTTGTTCGTCGTGTTGTCGCTCTTGGTGCGGAGGAGGGTCATGAAGCACTTGTTCCACTTGGTGTCGTTCTTGTCGTGGAGGAGGACGAGGAATATGAGGAGGGTCATGAAGCACTTGTTCCACTTGGTGTCGTTCTTGTCGTGGAGGAGGACGAGGAATATGCACTTGGTTGCGCCTTTCTTGTTTTTCTTCGCGATGCGTGGCTTCTTCTTGGATCTCCCGACGAAGAGCTTCCTCTTGTTCTCGCACTTGGCGGTTGCACTCCGCAACGGCTCGAGTGGACTCGCGGAGTGCGCGTTGTGCTTGGAGTGCTTATGCTTGACGGATGGCGTCATCATCTTGAGTCTCTTGACGAGGTACTTGTGGAGGTACTTGCTCTTTGTCCTTTGGTTCTTGCGATTGTTGTCTCGACCTTCAATGAGATCAGATTCGATCTTGTAAGCCATTGCCATGGAATGGATTTTCTGGAGGTTGGCGATCTTGAGGATCTTCACGACAAGGGACTCGAGCTCGGGGAGGACTTGTTTCACAGGAGGAGGATTCTGAAGATTGCCTACTTGATCGGCGGCTTGAGTTAAGCCATCTTGATGACGAGGATGAGGAAGATGGGTGTCGCACGATCAGGTTGCGGAGTTCCTCCATTTGTGTATTGAACTTTTCATCGATGTAGTCGCGGTTCTGTGTTTCCAATTGACGAAGGTCAGAGGTGAGTTGCTCCAAGCGTTCACCCAACGCTTTGCTCTCTTGAAGTAGAGCTCGTTGCACGATGAAGAAGTGGTTCTTGGTGACGTAGCCGTGATCACCTTCTTGCTGCTCAAAAAGCGGGTTCGCCGACAAAGTTGGCCTATCCATCATATCCAAGTGGGGTGAGTAGGAAAATGAGAGAACAATACCGAAGTTACCTTTCTGAGGATTGAGGATGTAACAAGTGTCACTCAATGTAATGCCACAATAGTAGAATTGGAACCGGGTTTGTTTCCCACACCTACAAGTAGAAGGCTTATGGAGTAGCTCAGTTAGGAGGGTGGAAAAAATTTCAAGCAAATGTTAGACAAGATATCAATAAGGTTGAGAAGGTTCACAAAGATGCAAGTAAAGCAAATATATCAAACCCAGGGATATCATTAGAAATACACACACGGAAGATAGATGAGATCCGCACAACCAAGGGGTGAGCTCAAATGTGTAACCACGGCAAATGCTCTTGTTGTGCGAATACTAGAGAGACGCTAGCTCGATTGCTCCAATGGGCAAGATACGCTTGTGCACCAACCTATGAGAGAAACGTGTCGTCTTCAATCCCGACTATGCTATATATGCGGTGACCAAGATGATGTGACTATGCAACAAGGCTTAATGCTAAAGCTTACAAGTTCTACGTGTCTCATCTTTTGCTTAAAAGCTTTTTTTTCTTTTTTTCTATGCTTGATGCTCGAGCCAAGTATGATATGAGACAAGTATTGTAAGATATGCACGAGAGAGACTTATCACACAAAGAAGATAACACGATCACTATGGTGCACAAAAGCGTGGCCGGACAATTCTCAACTTGCTAGTCTCGATGGGTAAGTGATGCAAAAGGCTTGGGTTATCAATGCAGAAGCAAAGGTGAGTGTCGTCGAGTTTACCATCCTTGCTTACGGTTGGAATGGAGCTGAATTTGTCGAAGTCGATGTGGAGTCCGAGTCGATGGTTGAGAAGCGGTGATGATGATGTCCAAATGCGCCTAAGTAGCCGAAATACCTTAGGACACACTAGAAACCACAGCCCGAAACTCAAACGACCACGAGAAATAGTGCAGAAGAACACGAGTGGTGATTTGGAATCAAAACTATGCAAAACAGGAATGGCCGAAAGTTTCTGGAGGGTCCGTGCGCACAAAATAAGTGAGGCCCGTGTGCACGGGGTCCTGTGTGCACGGGGTCCCGATGGACCGTGTGCACAGGGTGCTCTGCAAGCGGATGAACTGCTCCTGATCCGTGGGAATCTCCAATTTTTTGGCCAATTTCGAAGGAAGGAAAGGTGGGGATGCTGGAAGCTGGGCAGATCCACTTGCCAAACACCAAATTCGTGGACCAAAACAACCAAATCTCACAAGATCCAAAAAATTGCAAGAAAATATTTTGGGGCTATTTTTGGTGGAGATTTTTGAATTTGGACGAAAAACAACAAAATCAAGCTAGCAAGTGGGGGGATGGGACTCCAAGATGTGAATCAACCTTGCTCATGATACCAAGATGTTGTAGGGCAAAACCCTAGAGGGGATCTTTTCACACTTGGAGGGGGGAAAGAGGAAGAACACTCAATAACACAAGGCACAAAACACTCAAACAAACCCAAATATCACATCCACTAGAGTAGCACACATGAGATCCACAAGATCACATGAAAAATTCAAGGAAAATAACACTAGGTAAGTTCTTCCCACTAAGTGAGGTCTTGATCTTGATCTTCTCTATGAGGAGGGCTTGATAATCCCAAGGATTCTTCCCAAGAGGGGTCCAAATCTCCAAGAGGAGGGGATACAAGGAGCAAAGCTCACAAATGTCTCACATATACTTTGCTATCCCTAAACATGGTTCTAGGTACGACTTATATAGCCTTCGAGTTGAAGGAGATGAAGAGGAGGGCGAAATGCAATCTCAGCCGGCCATCCTGGGAGGCCCGTGCGCACGGGGCAAGTCGGGCCCGTGTGCACGGGGGTCCCGTGGGCACGGCACACGCCCGTGCACACGGGGTGCTCCAGTGCCAACTTCCTGGGCAGTCTGTGGGCACGGGGTCTCGGGGGCCTATGCGCACGGGGTCACCTGGGACTTCCCTTGTTGCTGCTGTTGTGCTCCGTCTTGGTTCGCATGGCCTTAGGGTGGTCCTCCGTCTCCTTGGGGATGCTCCTGAGCCTCATGGTGGTGTTCCTCTTTATACCTAATGAGACATAGCATATTTTGGTGAGGTAGCAACCAAGTCCCGTTCACATCCGTATGCAAGTCAAGTAGGAAGGAGTTCACCTCGGTTTCCAAAGAACGTGCTCTCGCTCTTGTGACAGGTCCACGTGGGGCTTGATGTGTTGGTGTAGAGTCCATGGGGATGGTGGAAGGATGCTCCGCATCACCGGGAGGCTCCGACAAGCAGTATTGCAAGATCCATCGCACCAAGGGTCACGACCTCCAGAACTGCCGGCAGGTTGAGCTGCTCGCGGAAAAGCAGAAGGCTGAGTACGCGAGGCGGGACAAGGAGAAGGGTCAAGATGGTGTTCAGGGGTCCGGCAAGAAGCGTAGTGGCCAAGGAGGTCACCGTGGCAAGGAAAATCAACAAGAGAGGCCCGCTCGGGGCCGAGATAAGAAGGACAGAGATGGTGATCATGATCAAGACGACGAGTCCGGCGAGCACTGATACGTCTCCAACGTACCTATAATTTTTGATTGTTCCATGCTATTATATTATCTGTTTTGGATGTTTAATGGGTTTAATATGCACTTTTATCTTATTTATGGGACTAACCTATTAACCGAAGGCCCAGTGCAAATTGCTGTTTTTGCCTATTTCAGTGTTTCGCAGAAAAGGAATATCAAACGGAATCCAAACGGAACGAAACCGTCACGAGGATCTTTTTTGGAACAAACACAATCCCGGAGACTTGGATTGGAGGTCAAGGAAGCAAGGAGGTGGCCACGAGGTAGGGCGGCGCGCCCAGGGGGTAGGCGCGCCCCCACCCTTGTGGGACCCTCGTAGCTCCATCGACCTACTTCTTTCGCCTATATATACTCTTATACCCCGAAAACATCCGGGAGAGCCACGAAACCACTTTTTCACCGCCGCAACCTTCTGTACCCGTGATATCCCATCTGGGGACCTTTTTCGGCGTTCTGCCGGAGGGGGATTCGATCACGGAGGGCTTCTACATCAACACCATAGCCTCCCCGATGATGTGTGAGTAGTTTACCAGAGACCTTCGGGTCCATAGTTATTAGCTAGATGGCTTCTTCTCTCTCTTTGGTTCTCAGTACAAAGTTCTCCTCGATGTTCTTGGAGATCCATTCGATGTAATTCTTTTTCCGGTGTGTTTGCCAAGATTCGATGAATTGTGGATTTATGATCAAGATTATCTATGAACAATATTTGATTCTTCTCTGAATTCTTATATGCCTGATTTGATATCTTTGCAAGTCTCTTCGAATTATCAGTTTGGTTTGGCCTACTAGATTGATCTTTCTTGCAATGGGAGAAGTGCTTAGCTTTGGGTTCAATCTTGCGGTGCTCGATCCCAGTGACAGAAAGGGAACCGAAACGTATTGTATTTTTGCCATCGAGGATAAAAAGATGGGGTTTATATCATATTGCTTGAGTTTATCCCTCTACATCATGTCATCTTGCGTAATGTGTTACAATGTTCTTATGAACTTAATACTCTAGATGCATGTTGGATAGTGGTCGATGTGTGGAGTAATAGTAGTAGATGCAGAATCATTTCGGTCTACTTGACACGAACGTGATGCCTATGTTCGTGATCATGCCTAGATATCATCAGAACTATGCACTTTTCTATCAACTGCTCGGCAGTAATTTGTTCACCCACCGTAATATGTGCTATCTTGAGAAAAGCCACTAGTGAAACCTATGGCCCCCAGGTCTACTTCATATCATATAAGTTTCCGATCTACAATTCTAGTTTACTATTTATTTTATTTTGCAATCTTTACTTTTCAATCTATACAACAAAAATACCAAAAATATTTATCTTAATATCTTTATCAGATCTCACTTTTGTAAGTGACCATGAAGGGATTGACAACCCCTTTATCACGTTGGTTGCAAGGTTCTTGTTTCTTTGTGCAGGTACTAGGCGACTTGCGTGTAGTCTCCTACTAGATTGATACCTTGATTCTCAAAAACCGAGGAAAATACTTACGCTACTTTGCTGCATCACCCTTTCCTCTTCAAGGGAAAACCAACGCATGCTCAAGAGGTAGCAAGAAGGATTTCTGGCACCGTTGCCGGGGAGATCTACACTCAAGTCAAGACATACCAAGTACCCATCACAAACTCTTATCCCTCGCATTACATTATTCGCCATTTGCCTCTCCTTTTCCTCTCTCCCACTTCACCCTTGCCGTTTTATTCGCCTCTTTTCCGTTCGCCCTTTTTCCATTCGTTTCTTTTCACTTTCTTCTTGTGTGTTCATGTGTTAGATCGTTTGTTTTGCCTTCATGGCCAGTCCTTCTATCATTGTTATTACTCCCGATAATGAAGTTCTTAATTTTAAACAAAGGGAGGGAGAAAATCTAAAAGATGCTTGCTATAGAATTTGCAATGCTCGGATTAGTTCCACTAGGAAGCAATCTACTTCCGTTCTTCTTCGCAATTTTTATGTAGGAATCACCCCTTGGAACAGATATATTCTTGATACCATTACCGGAGGGAATTTCTTGGGTAGCCATACTTTTGATTCTTATAACGCTATGATAGATTTGTTTGGCCCACCACCTCTTTTGGTTAATGGAACTATTTAAACTTGGGAACATGTGATGCAAAGGCTTCAAATTATTGAAAATAAAGTTGCAACTGTAGAGTTGATTGAGAATTTGGATAAAAAGATCCACAACCAAATTACCCAATATGGATCTAAGGTAGGAGTTACTCTGGAAAATTTGAGAGAAAAATAACCCTTAGTTAATGAAAAGATAGATCAAGATTCCACTAGAATTGATAAACTTGAGGATATTATTACCAACTTAGGGGTTGCCTTTTCTACCGTGAGAAACACTTCAAACCCACCTCCTACCAAAGTTGCTAAGTTTATGTATGTTCATAAAAATAAGGGTGAATCTTCTAGTAAGGAGAATGCGGATCTCAAATCAATAAGTGTTCACCCCAATTTTTTCGCTATCATTAAGGAACCTTTTGCTACAAATGATTATCTTGATTTCTTGCCTGGGAGTTTGATCATCCATAAAAAGAAGGAAACTCCTAAGGGTTATAAGTGTTCAATTGAAGAATTGCATACCAAAGATGACAATACCTAGATCTTTTCTTGTTTTCTTTGCCTAGTTAGGGGCGTTAAACGATAGCGCTTGTTGGGAGGCAACCCAATTTTATATTTGTTCCTTGCTTTTTATTTATGTTTAGTAATAAATAAATCATCTATCCTCTGTTATGATTGTATTTTTTATGTTTTAATTAGTGTTTGTGCCAATTAAAGCCTTTAGGATCTTCTTGGGTGATTGTTATTTGATCTTGCTGAAAAAACAGAAAATATGCGCTCACGAGAATAATTTTGATTTTTTACCAGAGAGTGATAAAATATCAATTCCAACTATAGTAGATTAATATATAAATTATTTAGGACTTCCTAATTTCTCGGGATTTTTGCAATTATAGAAGTATTCGAAACATACAGATTGCTACAGACTGTTCTGTTTTTGACAGATTCTGTTTTTCGTGTGTTGTTTGCTTATTTTGATGAATCTATGGCTAGTATCGGGGGGTATGAACCATAGAGAAGTTGGAATAAAATAGGTTTAACACCAATCTCTACTCCTAATGTCTCAGTTGGTAGTCTCCGCGGTTAATTTTCATCCCACCTACCATTGTTTTTTTTTCATCCTCCCTCTCTCCTCCACCTCCGAGTTCCCCGCAGGCAACAACCCGTAGACAAAAAAACCAAACAAAACCACGTAAAGAGGGAGAGATGCCTCCGGCCCCTCACACGCCTCGCACATGCCTCAACAAAAAACCAGCGAAAAAAGACCTATGAAAAAACCCACGGAAAAAACCACGACTGGCACGCACGAGCGAGAGTGCCCTCCAGACTGCCCTCGAGCAAGGCCTCCAGATCCCTTCGCCGCCAGCACCCAACCTCCTCCCCGTCTCCCGGCGCCGGCCGCCCCCATCTCCTCCCCTGATCCTGGCTCGCCCCGCCCCCACCTCCTCCCTCGCTCCCGGCCGCCCATGCCGCCTATGCGCGCCCCTCCCACACACTCCCGGCCTCCTCCTGGAGCACCTGCCATCGCCCCTGCTCCTCCCAAGAGGGCGCACCGACACCCCTGTTCTTCCTTCCCCTGCCGGCATGCGCGTCGCCACCCCTCTGGCCGTCGCTGGCATCCTGCTCGAGCCCGTGGACCCGAGGAAGATGGAGACGATGGATGATGGGAAGGAGCAGCGGCTGCCTCGTGATGACCTCCTGGGAGCAGACGGTGACAACGACCATCAACGAGGCTGCTACTGGTATGTGCTTGATTTACAAACTATGAGGAATTGAGGTTGAATACCAATATACACACATACAACAGCAATGGTTGATGACAACAACGGCCTTGTAGCTTCAGGTATGAGATTAAGAAGGCTCACAAATTTTGCCTAATTGTAGTTTATGGTACCCACTTTTCTTATGTTCACGTGTACAAGCAACTTCACAGCAAAATTTATATGTGTGGTTTGTTTTGCCTTCTTTGATTTTGCTAAGGAGTGGAGCATGGAGGAGGGCTCTAGGTGACAGCGACGCATGACAAAGGGCTCTGGATTGTGGCGGGGAAGGAGCGGAGGAACTGTGCATCCGGGAATGGTGCGACTGCCGATCCTATCTGTTGGTCTACTGTTTGACAGGTGCCACAACGGCCTTGTAGCTTCAGGTATGATACTAAGAAGGTTCACAAGTTTTTCCTAATTGTAGTTTATGGTACCCCTTTTTCTTATGTTCATGTGTAAAAGCAACTTCACAACAAGATTTATATGAGTGGTTCATTTTGACTTCTTATATTTACAAATTGCTAAGGAGCGGAGCATGGAGGAGGGCTCTGAGTCATGGTGGGAGAAATATGGTTGTGTACGTGGCAACGCACGGGCACTCTTGTAAACTCTAGCTAGACTTGGACAATAATGCTTACGTGTGTTAGTGGGTTGCAGGTAATGAGTTGTTTAGTAGACATACCCACTGAAGTATTTACTTTACTTGATCAATGTTGTTCCATAGAATATGTGCGGAATCATTACAAGTTAGTATCCGCTGAAGTACAGATGGGACATGATTTGTGTGGAATCACTAGAATATGTGTGCCATTTACTGAGCTGCTCGGGTGGGAAGTGCAATTCAGTATGATCCTGGATCTCTCTCTCTCTCCTCGCACTTCAAACGGCTTCCTGCTCAGTAGATGGAAAGATGGGTTTAGGTTGGGAGGAAGAAGCTGTACAGATAAGGAAAAGTAGAACCAAGGGAGGGGGATGAAACACATTTATTTGAGCACCGTCTCTCTTTTGGCAGTTTCAGAGTCATCAACACGTCGAGAATGGTGCTAACGTTTTCATTTTGGTGATATCAGGGATTTAGAGCATCCACACGATCTCGGTCGTCAATGGCCTGAAGCCAAATTTTATTTCTGTTAACTGACAAATGGTCATGTGCTGAACTGCTGATGTCAGGCTGTTAGGTAGTCTTCAATGTTGTGTGCCCCATTTTTACATTCGCAGTGAGTTTTAAGTGTTTATTTATATTCATAGGCTGTTAATTGTTCTGCTACTGTCGAAAGAGAAAGCCCATCTCGAAGCCTAAAGGAGATGACATCCCAGGAGCCATCACTGAAGGTTTTCAGGCCATGACGATACCGCTTGTGCCAGAGAGGGTATGCTTTCCTAATTTTCCCGCGGTTGCTCATATTTCACTGAGACAACTTTCATAGGTCATAATATATGTGGCAAAGCTGAACACCTTTCCTAATCTCTCAACTTTGACAACTCCGCTAACAAGTTCTGGAAATAGTGCATTTTTCGGGCATCAGAACTAACTTGCCATGTCTTTTCGCATAAAAATTCATCACCAAAGTACTTTTATCATATATTGCTCGTGATGCATAGTTTTTCTGAGTTTGCCTCTCGTGTGCTGCTATTATTACTGATCTAACAATACCAGTTTATAGGCTAGAGATTTACTGCCATGAATTAAGCTCCTAAATCCTAAATCTTATTTAACTGTTGGATGCAGGTAGTATGTGACCCCCCAGAGTATATAACTGGTAGGAAGTTAAGTAAATGTAGCTCTGGCAAGGTGTATGTTGGCATACGAATAGATATGCCTGGTGGAGCATACAACGGTCCAAATGCACACGAGCTTCTCTTAGCTACCTGCATTAAATGGACACCGAAATCTGTTCTTGATTCACTTTAATATACACTTGTTTGAGCATCAGTCGATACAGAGGCTAGATGAGATCCTCTTTTATCTAAAAAGAATCTTATCTTCATGTAGGTTGCACTTAAATTTGAGCATCAGAAAAGCAGAGCAGGTTGCTATAACGCCCCATTAGAGTGGAAGTATATCAGCAAGAATTATACACAATCATCCCCTTTTTACATTTGTATAGTTTTTTGTGGAGGATGTCATGTTATCCTTTTGTGAGCAGGACTCTCAATGGCTGTTATGGCATACCATCAGTACACTACATGGGTCATCAAGGAGACTACCACACTCTTGTGAGTTTAACTTCCCGAGAGAAAAACGCACTCAGAAGTGGCTCTCAGCTCATTATGATATTTTCGCTGAACAATTGTTCCAAATTTCAGATAATGGATATGCTTGGTCCTAACCTATGGGATGTTCATGATTCACTTGAACAGAAGAAGTATACTTTCCATCTTTTCATCCTCGCTGCTTGTTCCCCTTACTACTTGCTGGAAGTATGAACTCCCCTAACAGGATGCCATTTCAAATGGTTGCTCATATTGTCGTTGATGCCGTATCAATTTTTGAGAAGATTGACTCCAAAGGGTAATTTAAAGCCACTTGATGTTTTTGAGTTGCATTTGTCTTAGTTTTTACTCACTGATGTTAACACTTGCTTCCATTTTTCCCCAGTGGCGTTAACACTTGCTGCTCCTGCTATTATTCCCAGCTTTGTACATGGTGATGTCAAACCTGAAAACTTTTTTCTTGGTCAGCTTGGATATGCTCAAGAAAATAAGCTTTTATCATTAATTTTGGCTTAGGTATTCTATTACATAACGTAGTTTCATCCGTACATGAGGATATTCAGTTTGGTGTTCTCAAAACACTATGCCCTTTGCTCAGAGCAATTGGCATACTTGTTAGAATGTTGATGCATTTTATGCCCTGCTAACCTTTTTCACATGGTTCTTTTGATACCAAAATTATGCAGCATCCAACTGGAAAAGAGGATCATGCAACAAGCATGTTCAGTATGACCAGAGGCCAGACATATTTAGGTTTGTTCTTACTACTTTTTCTCTGCATAATTATGATACAAATTTGACTTTTTTCCTTTTGACATTTCCCAGGGGAGCAATTAGATATGCCATCATCCATGCCTGTTTAGGTCGTACAGGCAGTAGGAGGGATGATTTGGAGTCACTAGCATACACCCTTCTATTTTTGTTAAGAGGAAGCCTGCCATGGCAAGGCTGTCAGATATTGTGTGCCTTATAATATCTCTATTACACTTTGTACATCCACACACATCGAATCCACTTATTTTCTCAGATACTTCAGTTCCAATTGTATTTTAATATATCTATCTTCACTTTACATTAGTAGAAATATATCATGCCTATTCGAATTAGTCATCACATAGTATTGATCGGCATGCTCTTATGATGATTATCTTACCAATGTTTTATTCCAAATGTTGTGTTGTAATTCATGTCTTGATTTAATATTTCTTAGGTTTTTGTTGCAAGTAACTATATAATTCCTTGTTACACTTCTGCTACAATTGGCATTAACATCACCGGTTGGTTGTCGATACTTCATGTGAGGTTGATGAGGCAGCACTAGGAGTTTCATACTCTACTGGATGCTCAATAATTGTCTTATTGGAAGGGCAAGTGCTATCAAGAGACTAAAGTATATGGGTGGTTTTTGTATCAACAGTGCATCTGTCAACAAATTTAATTTGGGTTCTCTTGCTCCAACAAGGTTAATGAAGATGTGCAGTAGATATAGTATTTTTCTAACCGAGGCAAACTTGTTCTTCCCTAAGACACTTTCTAAGTGGTACTTCATTTCAGACACTTTCTAAGTGGTACTTCATTTCAAAACCAAGTATCATATGAATTGGATTATGTAGAAGACACAGAGATAAAAGGTACGTCGTTGCATTCATATAGACACTGATTTATCCTTACTAGGGCTTAATCAGGTCATGTATGGTTCATGAATCTGCTATTTCTTTACAATTTTTTTACAAGTTTCTAGCACATAGGTCCAGCATGTTCGATTAGGAGGTTTGCATTGCTCTGAATGTATGAACTAAGGATGCCCCGATGTTTTGAGTTTAGATGTGATAATTTAATTTCAAAAAAAATCATAGATTTGTGCAGTAGTAGCATAGTTGTGACACCTCTATAACAATTCTAGAATTTAAGGGGTGTTTTATTTACTATCTCCTCTAACTAAACTATTTTGTGGTTTGTCTGGAAAAATTACGGAGTCTTTTTTTCAGAATTATGTTATCTATCTTGCGCCAAATTAACCACTTATTTCTGAACTGTAGAGTCCACTATGGTTAATTTTATTATCATAGCAAAAGAAATCCATTTTAATCATGACATCATGACCATGTGAACTAGGTATACAAGGTTATTTCTCTGACTACTATGCTGTCAAACAGGAAGCTACACCGGTTGTTTCTTTGGCAATTACAAATTAGTATCCATCATCTATAGACACTAGAGGAATATGTTGTTGGAGAAGGTGCAGTGTTGCGGTGAGCAGCAGGTTGTGTCGTCGTGGTGGTCACCCTCGGCTACGATGGTGTGCAGTCCTTGGCACCGGGATCGGCCTGGGATGTCGTGGAGGGGAGAGGAGGGGATGGGCGACGTCATGGAGAGAAGGGGGCGTGGCGCTGAGAGCAAGGTGGGAGCTAAATGATATGGCGTCGAGGGGAGGCAACAATGAGAAGTCATGGTGGGCAGAGCACACTGGGGAATTGAGATGTGAGTGTGACCATTGCATCGTGCAATGAGTGAGAGGGTGAATTGCTTTTTTAAGGTAAGAAGAGAAGGATCGGTTGTTTGCTTTCAACGGAAAATCGGTTGTTTGCTATGAGAGAAATGTCACATACTTCTGTATATAGAGAAAAATCTCACAAAGCCTAACAAGTCATCTCTAGCAGCTCACTAGCAAGTAGAGGGGAGAGTGTTTGATACGTCTCCAACGTATCTATAAATTTTTATTGTTCCATGCTATTATATTACCAACCTTGGATGTTTTATATTCCTTCATATGCTATTTTATATGATTTTTGGGACTAACCTATTAACCTAGAGCCCAGTGCCAGTTTCTGTTTTTTCCTTGTTTTTGAGTATTGCAGAAAAGGAAACCAAATGGAGTCCAATTGACCTGAATTCACGGAGATTATTTTTGGACCAGAAGATGCCCACGGAGTATCGGAGATGGGCCAGAAGAGTCCCGAGGCACCCATGAGGGTGGGGGCGTGCCCCCTACCTCGTGGCCGCCTCGGAGACCCCCCCTGACTTGTTCCCGACGCCAACACCTCTTATATATACCCAAACATCCAGAACATAACCTAGATCGGGAGTTCCGCCGCCACAAGCCTCTGTAGCCATTGAAAACCAATCTAGACCCGTTCCGGCACCCTGCCGGAGGGGGGGAATCCCTCTCCGGTGGCCATCTTCATCATCCCGATGCTCTCCATGACGAGGAGGGAGTAGTTCACCCTCGGGGCTGAGGGTATGTACCAGTAGCTATGTGTTTGATCTCTCTCTCCCTCGTGTTCTTCATTCAGCACGATGTTGATGTATCGCGAGCTTTGCTATTATAGTTGGATCTTATGATGTTTCTCCCCCTCTACTCTCTTGTAATGGATTGAGTTTTCCCTTTGAAGTTATCTTATTGGATTGAGTCTTTAAGTATTTGAGGAACACTTGATGTATGTCTTGCATGTGCTTTTCTATGGTAGCAATGGGATATCACATGATCCACTTGATGTATGTTTTGGTGATCAACTTGCAAGTTCCGTGACCTCGTGAACTTATGCATAGGGGTTGGTACACGTTTTCGTCTTCACTCTCCGGTAGAAACTTTGGGTCACTCTTTGAAGTTCTTTGTGTTGGTTGAATAGATGAATCTGAGATTGTGTGATGCATATCGTATAACCATCCCCACGAATACTTGAGGTGACATTGGAGTATCTAGGTGACATTAGGGTTTTGGTTGATTTGTGTCTTAAGGTGTTATTCTAGTATGAACTCTAGTGTAGATTGAACGGAAAGAATAGCTTCATGTTATTTTACTACGGACTCTCGAATAGATCGATCAGAAAGAATAACTTTGAGGTGGTTTCATACCCTACAATAATCTCTTCGTTTGTTCTTTGCTATTAGTGACTTTGGAGTGACTCTTTGTTGCATGTTGAGGGATAGTTATATGATCCAATTATGTTATTATTGTTGAGAGAACTTGCACTAGTGAAAGTATGAACCCTAGGCCTTGTTTATACGCATTGCAATACCGTTTGTGCTCTCTTTTATCATTAGTTACCTTGGTGTTTTTATATTTTCATATTATAAAAAACTATATCTACCATCCATATTGCACTTGTATCACCATCTCTTCGCCGAACTAGTGCACCTATATGATTTACCATTGTATTGGTTGTGTTGGGCACACAAGAGACTCTTTGCTATTTGGTTGCAGGGTTGTTTGAGAGAGATCATCTTCATCCTACGCCTCCCACAGATTGATAAACCTTAGGTCATCCACTCAAGGGAAATTTTCTACTGTCCTACAAACCTCTACACTTGGAGGCCCAACAACGTCTACAAGAAGAAGGTTGTGTAGTAGACATCAAGCTCTTTTCTGGCGCCGTTGCCAGGGAGGTTAGCTCTAGAAGTTATATCTTTGGATCTTGCAATCGAATCTTTTAGTTTCTTGTTTTATCACTAGTTTAGTCTATAAAAGAGAACTACAAAAAATGGAATTAAGGTTGCCTCATATGCTTCATGTTTTTAATGTTTTTCGTGAGAATAAGGATTCCGATAATTGTGCCAAAGTGTTAGAAGAAGAATGCCTTAAAATGTTTGGCACTAAATCTTTGGATGATGAGCATGATTGCAATGTTGTTAGTATGAATTCTTTGAATATCCATGATGCTAATGATATGCAAAGCCACAAGCTTGGGAATTCTATGTTTGAGAAGATGATATTTTTTGTTCCCCAAGTTTTGATGAGCAAATTTATTTTGATGATAGCATGACTCCTATTTATGATGATTATATTGATGAAAGTGGGTTTGAAAGAGAGTGTCAACTTTAGGAAGTAATGATCCCACTATTTTGGAAGGTGTTGAATCTTATTGTGATAATTATGAAAGTGGGTTTGGAGAGGTCATGACTTTAGTTAATATTAATCCCACTATTTTGGAAGAGTGTCAACTTTGCATACATGTGGATCGTGTGCAGAATATATTTTGTGATAGCTATATTTTTGAATTTGCTTATGATCCTACATGTAATTATTATGAGGGAGGAACATATGCTTGTAGGAATTGCAATAATATCAAGTTTCCTCTCTATGTGTTGAAAATCTTGAAGATTTGCTTGTTTTACCTTTCTATGCAAGTTGATTCTTGTTCCCACAAGTTGTTTGCTCACAAAATACCTATGCTAGGAAGTGGGTTAGGATTTAATGTGCTAGATATATTCTTCATGATGCTCTCTTTATGTTTCAATTCTTATCTTTTATGTGAGCATCATTAAAATCATCATGCCTAGTTAGGGGCATTAAACGATAGTGCTTGTTGGGAGGCAACCAAATTTTATTTTTGTTCTTTGATTTTTGCTCCTGTTCAGTAATAAATAATTCATCTAGCCTCTGTTTAGATGTGGTTTTATGTTTTATTTAGTGTTTGTTCCAAATAGAACTTTTGGGAAGACTTGGGTGAAGTCTTTGCAATCTTGATGTAAAAACAGAAACTTTTGCGCTCACGAGATTAGCTGCCATTTTTTACTGGAGAGTGCGTTTAGGTTGATTCTTTTTGAATATGATTAATAGACGAATTCCTCAGATCCACCAATTTATTTCAGAATTTTTGGATTGACATAAGTATTCGAATGATACAAATTACTACAGACTATCCTATTTTTGACAGATTCTGTTTTCTATGTGTTGTTTGCTTATTTTGACGAATCTATGAGTAGTATCGGAGGGTATGAACCATAGTGAAGTTGGAATACAGTATATATTACACCAATATGAATTTATAATGATTTCACAACAGTACCTAAGTGGTGATTTATTTTCTTATACTAACGGAGCTTACGAGTTTTCTGTTAAGTTTTGTGTTGTGAAGTTTTCAAGTTTTGGGTAAAGATTTGATGGACTATGGAATAAGGAGTGGCAAGAGCCTAAGCTTGGGGATGCCCCGGAAGGCATCACCTCTTTCGTCTTCGTTCATCGTTAACTTTACTTGGAGCTATATTTTTATTCACCACATGATATGTGTTTTGCTTGGAGAGTCATTTTATTTGATTTTGTTTTGCTTGCTGTTTGAATAAAATAACAAGATCTGAAATTATTAAATGTCAAAGAGTCTTCACATAGTTGCATAATTATTCGACTACTCATTGAGCTTCACTTATATTTTTCGGAGTTGTTTGTCGTTTGCTCTAGTGCTTCACTTATATCTTCTTAGAGCATGGCGGTGGTTTTATTTTATAGAAATAGATGAACTCTCATGCCACTTATATTATTTTGAGAGTCTTTTATAACAGCATGGTAATTTGTTTGGGTTATAAAATTAGTCCTAATATGATAGGCATCCAAGATGGGTATAATAAAAACTTTCATATAGAGTGCATTGAATACTATGAGAAGTTTGATACTTGATGATTGTTTTGAGATATGAAGATGATAATATTAGAGTCGTGCTAGTTGAGTAATTGTGAATTTGAGAAATACTTGTGTTGAGGTTTGCAAGTCCCGTAGAATGCACGTATGGTAACCATTGTGTAACAAATTTGAAACATGAGGTGTTCTTTGATTGTCTTCCTTATGAGTGGTGGTCGGGGACGAGCGATGGTCTTTTCCTACCAATCTATCCCCCTAGGAGCATGCGCGTAATGCTTGGTTTTTGCTAACTTGTAGATTTTTTCAACAAGTATATGAGTTCTTTATGACTAATGTTGAGTCCATGGATTATACGCACGGTCACCCTTCCATCATTGCTAGCCTCTTCGGTACCATGCATTGCCCTTTCTCACCTCGAGAATTGGTGCAAACTTCGCCGGTGCATCCAAACCCCGTGATATGATATGCTCTATCACACATAAACCTCTTTATATCTTCTTCAAAAGAGCCACCATACCTACCTATTATGGCATTTCCATAGCCATTCCGAGATATATTGCCATGCAACTTTCCACCGTTCCATTTATTATGACATGTTTCATCATTGTCATATTGCCTTGCATGATCATGTAGTTGACATCGTATTTGTGGCAAAGCCACCATGCATAATTTCATACATTTCACTCTTGATTCATTCTCGGTACACCGCCGGAGGCTTTCATATAGAGTCATACTTTGTTCTAGTATCGAGTTGTAATCTTTGAGTTGTAAATAAATAGATGTGTGATGATCATCATTAATAGAGCATTGTCCCGAAAAAAAAGGAAAAAGAAGAAGACCAAAAGAAGAAGAAAAAAAAGAAAGGCCAAATAAAAAAATAAAAATAAAATAAAAAAAGTAATAAAAGGGACAATGCCACTATCCTTTTTCCACACTTGTGCTTGAAAGTAGCACCTTGAACTTCATGATAGAGAGTCTCTTATATTGTCACTTTCATATACTAAGTGGGAATTTTTCATTATAGAATTTGGCTTGTATATTCCAACAATGGGCTTCCTCAAAATTCCCTAGGTCTTCGTGAGCAAGCAAGTTGGATGCACACCCACTTAGTTTCTTTTGTTGAGCTTTCATACATTTATAGCTCTAGTGCATCTGTTGCATGGCAATCCCTACTCCTCGCATTGACATCAATTGATGGGCATCTCCATAGCCCGTTGATTAGCTACGTCAATGTGAGACATTCTCCTTTTTTGTCTTCTCCACACAACCTCCATCATCATATTCTATTCGACCCAAAGTGATATGTCCATGGCTCACGTTCATGTATTGCGTGAAAGTTGAAAAAAGTTTGAGATTACTAAAGTATGAAACAATTGCTTGGCTTCTCATCGGGGTTGTGCATGATGAGAGCATTTTGTGTGATGAAAATGAAGCATGCCCAAACTATATGATTTTGTAGGGATGAGCTTTCTTTGGCTATTTTATTTTGAGAGGACATAATTGCTTGGTTACTATGCTTGAAGTATTATTGTTTTTATGTCAATATTAAACTTATGTCTTGAATCTTATGGATATGAATATTCTTGCCACAATAAAGAAGATTACATTGATAAATATGTTAGGTAGCATTCCACATAAAAAATTCTTCTTTTATCATTTACCTACTCGAGGACGAGCAGGAATTAAGCTTGGGGATGCTTGATACGTCTCCAACGCATCTATAAATATTGATTGTTCCATGCTATTGTATTATCAACCTTGGATGTTTTATATTCCTTTATATGCTATTTTATATGATTTTTGGAACTAACCTATTAACCTAGAGCCCAGTGCTAGTTTCTGTTTTTTCCTTGTTTTTGAGTATCGCAGAAAAGGAAAACCAAACAGAGTCCAATTGACATGAAATTTCACGGTGATTATTTTCGGACTAGAAGAAGCCCACGGAGTATCGGAGATGGGCCAGAAGAGTCCCGAGGCACCCATGAGGGTGGGGGCGTGCCCTACCCCCATGGGAGCACCCCCTACCTCGTGGCCTCCTCGGCGACCCCCCTGACTTGTTCCTGACGCCAACACCTCTTATATATATATATATATATATATCCAAACTTCCAGAACATAACCTAGATCGGGAGTTCCGCCGCCGCAAGCCTCTGTAGCCACCGAAAACCAATATAGACCCGTTCCGGTACCCTGCTGGAGGGGGGGGGATCCCTCTCCGGTGGCCAGCGCTCTCCATGACAAGGAGGGAGTAGTTCACCCTCGGGGCTGAGGGTATGTACCATTAGCTATGTGTTTGATCTCTCTCTCTCTCTCGTGTTCTTGATTCGGCACGATCTTGAAGTATCGCGAGCTTTGCTATTATAGTTGGATCTTATGATTTTTCTGCCCCTCTACTCTCTTGTAATGGATTGAGTTTCCCCTTTGAAGTTATCTTATCGGATTGAGTCTTTAAGGATTTGAGAACACTTGATGTATGACTTGCGTGTGCTTATCTGTGGTGACAATGGGATATCACGTGATCCGCTTGATGTATGTTTTGGTGATCAACTTG